>NC_030443.2:6379254-6599254 GCF_001660625.3 Ictalurus punctatus
TTAGTAAATATTATTTATTAATATTTGTTTAATAGTTTTCTGACATGGCCATGTCCCCATCAAGGGTTACTCTTGAAGCGAAAAGGGGCTTGAGAACAAGATACTTTAGCATAGTTGCAACTCTAACAAGTGTGTTATTTTTTTTGTTTTCTGTTCCTGGGTTCTCTTTTATTTATTGTCCACGTTCCTTTGCAGTGTACAGTCAACTCTGTTTTTCTATTTGCCTACTCTATATTATTTGCTCCATTATTTCAAATTGGCTGATTTTATATGCCATCCTACATACTGTATGGAGGATAATATTTTATTTGAATGCTGTCACGATTCCCCCTTTAAGCAGCGTGCTCTAAGCGCGAATGCGCGAGCACCTGCTTTTCCGTTGTTGACCGTAATGACATCTGGACACGTGTGTTTTGTTTATGTTTCTGTCATGTCTCCTCACTGTTCTGTCATTGGCTGGGATTTCACGTGGGTCTGAATTGCTCTCAGCTGCTAGCGGTTTAGACGCTGATCATGTCCGCATATATACCGCGCACCTCCCAGCACACAACGCGGAAGATTAAATGTTTAGAGCTAGTTTAACGCGGGTCATAGTCATAGTCATAGTCATAGTCACGGTCCCTGTTTAGAGTTAGTTCGCGCTGGATTATCCGCTTCCAGTCCCTCGTCATAGTTCGTTTCTTGTTTTGTTTATCGACCCTGTTTTCCGTGACCACGACCTAGATTCCTGCCTTGCCCTGTGTATGCCTGTTTGCCAATCGCCTGACCTCTTGCATGTTTATGGATTACGTTTTGGATCACGTTTTGGATTTGTCTGCCTGTCTGTCTTTCAAATAAACAGCTGTTCATCCTGCACTTGCATCCGTCCTATCTCTGCTCCGTCACGATTCGTGACAGAATCTTCCGCCAAAACATGGATGCAGCAGGAGAACGGAGGAGACGCAGAACCCGGAAGTCGACGCCAACCGTCCCCGCTATAGACTCCGTCCACTTCCCACAATGGACATTTATGGAGCTTCCTGATCCATTTGACGGATTTTTCGGTGCCCCTGAATATTTTCTGGTAGACTGTCAATACTATTTCGCCAGCCTGTTAGACCCTAAGCCAGAGGAGAAGCAATGGCTCCGATTCATGTGGTCCCGGTTCTTTGGACCGGCCCATCAATGGGTACAGCTCAAACTGGATAAGCACTGTAGGAACCTGGACGGTGTAGAACAGTTTGTGGGAGAATTCATGGTGCGATTCGGGAGTCCGGAGGCGAAGGACGAGCTAGAACAACTTCTCAGGGGGGTAAGTCTGGCAGGCGAACCTGCCCTGCCGTTTACCTACTACTACAGGCAACTTCATGCAGAGCTCAACTCTGAAATCCAAGTCAAGTCTCAAGTACCTGAGATCCAGGTCAAGCCTCCAGTCCCTGAGATCCAGGTCAAGCCTCCAGTCCCTGAGATCCAGGTCAAGCCTCCAGTCCCTGAGATCCAGGTCAAGCCTCCAGGCTCTGAAGCCCAAGTCAAGCCTCCCGGCTCTGAAGCCCAAGTCAAGCCTCCCGGCTCTGAAGCCCAAGTCAAGCCTCCAGGCTCTGAAGCCCAAGTCAAGCCTCCAGGCTCTGAAGCCCAAGTCAAGCCTCCCGGCTCTGAAGCCCAAGTCAAGCCTCCAGGCTCTGAAGCCCAAGTCAAGCCTCCAGGCTCTGAAGCCCAAGTCAAGCCTCCAGGCTCTGACGTCCAAGCCAAGCCTCCAGGCTCTGACGTCCAAGCCAAGCCTCCAGGCTCTGACGTCCAAACCAAGCCTCCAGGCTCTGACGTCCAAGCCAAGCCTCCAGGATCTGACGTCCAAGCCAAGCCTCCAGGCTCTGACGTCCAAGCCAAGCCTCCAGGCTCTGACGTCCAAGTCAAGCCTCACGTCCCTGAGGTCCAAGTCAAGCCTCACGTCCCTGAGGTCCAAGTCAAGCCTCACGTCCCTGCGGTCCAAGTCAAGCCTCACGTCCCTGAGGTCCAAGTCAAGCCTCACGTCCCTGAGCTCACGTTCAAGCCTGCTGATCCAGTTGACCAAGCTCTGCTCACGCCACAGGCTGCTGACACGCCCCGCCAAGCTCTGCTCACGTCACAGTCTGCTGACACGCCCCGCCAAGCTCTGCGCACGCCACAGTCTGCTGACACGCCCCGCCAAGCTCTGCGCACGCCACAGTCTGCTGATCCAGTTGACCAAGCTCTGCTAATATCTCAGCCTAATGACCAAATGCTGCTCACGCCCAAGTCTACCGACCCGGTCGCCCCAGTTCAGCCCACGCCCAAGACTACTGACACGCACAGCCAAGTTCGGCTCGCGCCCCAGTCTGCTGACACGCACAGCCAAGCTCCGCCAGCACCCCAGTCTGCTGACACGCACAGCCAAGCTCCGCCCGCGCCCGAGTCTGCTGACACGGCCAGCCAAGCTCCGCCCGAGTCTGCTGACACGGCCAGCCAAGCTCCGCCCGCGCCCGAGTCTGCTGACACGGCCAGCCAAGCTCCGCCCATGCCCAAGGTTCACCTGGTGACCTCAGAGCCTCAGCCTCCCTGTTCAGCTGTGGACGTCGCTCAGCCTTCCTGTTCAGCTGTGGACGTCGCTCAGCCTCCCTGTTCAGCGGTGGACGTCGCGCAGCCTCCCTGTTCAGCTGAGGACGTCGCTCAGCCCGCCTGTTCAGCTGAGTTCGTCGCTCAGCCCGCCTGTTCAGCTGAGGTCGTCGCTCAGCCCGCCTGTTCAGCTGAGGTCGTCGCTCAGCCCGCCTGTTCAGCTGAGGTCGTCGCTCAGCCCGCCTGTTCAGCTGAGGTCGTCGCTCAGCCCGCCTGTTCAGCTGAGGACGTCGCTCAGCCCGCCTGTTCAGCTGAGGTCGTCGCTCAGCCCCCCTGTTCAGCTGAGGTCGTCGCTCAGCCTTCCGGCTCCATGGCAAACGTCGTTCCCCCCTACTGCTTCGAAGAGACCCACGCTTCTCTCCCTGGCCGCACGGAGACCCATGCTCCTCTGCCTGGCCTTACAGGGGACTTCGCTCTGCCTTCCAGTTCAGCTGGGGTCATCGCTCCGCTTTCATGCTCCGCCGAGGACTTCGCTCAGTCTGCCTGCCCTGCTGTGGTCGTCGCTCTGCCTTCATGCTCCACCGAGGACTTCGTTCAGCCTGCCTGCCTGGCTGTGGACGTCGCTCTGCCTTCATGCTCCGCCGAGGACGTTGCTCTGCCTTCATGCTCCGCCGAGGACGTCGCTCTGCCTTCATGCTCTGCCGAGGACTTTGCTCAGCCTGCCTGCCCGGCTGTGGATGTCGTTCTGCTTCCCTGCTACGCCGAGGACATCGCTCCGCTTCCCTGCGCCGCCAAGAACACCGTGCAGTTTCCTGGCTCTGCCTGGGACATTCAGTCCAGGGGGCCGGGTCCGCCAATTAAATGGGATGACTCATGGCACTCCGGGAGGAGTGCCTTTGGGGGGGGGGTTTGTTTATGTTTCTGTCATGTCTCCTCACTGTTCTGTCATTGGCTGGGATTTCACGTGGGTCTGAATTGCTCTCAGCTGCTAGCGGTTTAGACGCTGATCATGCCCACATATATACCGCGCGCCTCCCAGCACACAACGCGGAAGATTAAATGTTTAGAGCTAGTTTAACGCGGATCATAGTCATAGTCACGGTCCCTGTTTAGAGTTAGTTCGCGCTGGATTATCCGCTTCCAGTCCCTCGTCATAGTTCGTTTCTTGTTTTGTTTATCGACCCTGTTTTCCGTGACCACGACCTAGATTCCTGCCTTGCCCCGTGTATGCCTGTTTGCCAATCGCCTGACCTCTTGCATGTTTATGGATTACGTTTTGGATCACGTTTTGGATTTGTCTGCCTGTCTGTCTTTCAAATAAACAGCTGTTCATCCTGCACTTGCATCCGTCCCATCTCTGCTCCGTCACGATTCGTGACAAATGCTTCCCTTTTTACTTAAATTGGACATACTGTATGAATTTAGCAATAGGATCAAAGTGGTAATTAATAAATCTCTAGATGCTTGAGCTCTGTTTGTATATTTTTAATTTTTTTTTGGCTTATTGTTACTGTCTGCTCAGTCAATGCATGCATCTCTGAAATGCTTTGACTCATTGGTGCATGAATTCACTAATTAATATTTTAACATGTAGAATACATGGTATTTTACTTCTTTTTATTTTGGGTTGTATTATGAATGATGTGAGAAATGTGTATTATAAATAAAGCCTAACCAAACAAACTCTCAGTGCTTCCTGTTCACAACCAGACACCAGAAAGATTGAAACCATGGACCATGTCTGCCGTATGATTTTAATATGATTTGTCACGTAATAGAAAATAGAACTGCCACAATCTATAAACATTCTTCATTCTGTAAAGACAGACAAGAAAGGCAGATATGACCTCTAGAAAAGAAAAAAAAAACCTACAGAATGTGGATGAAGCCCAAAACTAGAATCACAGGGAGGCATGCAATGCAGACAAGGAATGCAGTTACTCACTCATTACAAATCAAAAATCAATCTAATTTCTTTCTCCATTTTCAGTCAATTTGAGTTTAATACCGCTATAAATTCTAGTTTCTTTATCTTTGTCTCAATATTCACAAAATCACTGTTTATTTAGTGTTCATAATGAGGAATAGTCACTACATGGAGAAATGTTTAATAATAATAATAATAATAATAATAATAATAATAATAATAATAATAAAATCTGAAAGCAGCTTTTAAGGGGCCAAGCACCTAGTCTCGGTAAGCCACACATTCACAGACATTCTACAATTGCTGCTTAAACAGTCACAGGGTAGCAACGCCATAACATTAGGCAAAGGGTTTCAGAGGGATTTGTAGTTTCATTCTTGATGTGTATGTTTTGACCACGGACAGTGGTGGAATTCTCTGACACCACTAGACACCCTAGCCAGAAGAACAAGAATAATAATAAGAAAAGGTAGAATAACAATAGGGTGCCTACACAACTTCTAATTAACTGCACAGCAACCAATTAGCGTTTGTCTTTTTGACTTGTAATGGACTTGAAAATCTCAATGTGCTATAACATTAATATTAGCATCTAATTACACTCAAGTATTTTGATAAACTGTCATTGTGATGGATCATTCCAGACATTCTGGATGACCTCTAGTTTAATCAATAAATTAGTTAGTAAGTCAGTCAGTCAGTTTGTTCTCATTCTCATTCCTTCCTTCCTTTGTTCCATTTTTCTTTATATCTATCTCATTTTTTGTTCTTATTTAAATTCTAACCTTTACTTGCAAAGTGGGTCAGGCTATGGCAGTTGATTAACTCTATCTACTCTTGTCCTTAACATACCACTAGACAGTGTGCAAAACCCCATACTCTGTTACCGGTAATAGTAATCAGAAGTCTAGTATAGTATAGAAGTCCACATACACTCATCAGCCACTGTAATAGGAACTACTGCTCATTCATGCAATTATCTAATTATCAAATTATGTGGCAGCAGTGCAATGCATAAAATCATGCAAATATAGGTCAAGAGATTCAGTTAATGTTCACATCAAAGTTCAGAATAGGGAAAAAATGTGATCTTGGTTATTTTGATCATGGCTTGATTGTTGGTGCCAGATGGGCTGCTTTGAGTACTTGAGAAACTGCTGATCTCCTGGTCTCTAGAATTTACACATGGTATCATGGTGCAAAAAAACCAACAACAGAATACCATTGAGCAGCGGTTCTTCAGACAGAAACACCTTGTTGTTTCACTCCAGACAAATTTCACAACAAATGAAGAACAAGATTCTGAGGCTACAGTGGGCACAGGCTCACCAAAACTGGACAGTGAACGACTGGAAAAACACCAAGCCATGTTCTTGGTTCACAGGAGTGGACCACTGTTATGCTGTTGTAGCCCATCTGACCACAATATTCATTGTGTTGTACATTTTAAGATGCTTTTTCACTCACCACAGATATAAAAATTGGTTATTTGACTTACTGTAGCCTTCCATGACAGCTTGAACCAGTCTGGCTAGTCCAGTCTTTCCTCTGACCTTTCTCATCATCAATGCATTTTCCCCCCAACGTATTACTACTCACTGGATGTTTTTAATTTTTGCACCATTCTGGGTAAACTCTAGAGACTTGTGTGTGAAAATCCCAGGAGATCAGCAATTTCTAAAATACTTAAACCAGCCTGTCTGGCACCAACAACCATGCCACGGTTAAAGACAGTGAGATAAAATTTTATTTCCCTTTCTTTTGTCTAATTTAAACATTAACTAAAGCTCTTGATCTAAGTTTGCATGATTTTATGCATTGTCACATATTTGACTGATTGGATAATTGCAAGAATGAGCAGGTGTACAGGTGTTCAATGAATGTCTTATTGTCTTACTGTCTACTGAACATTATCAGGGCATTCACAAATTCTGTCCCATATTGCAGAGATAGAAACAGCACAGTCTAAAATAAAATTCACTTATTTTTACAAAACTATATGGCCAAAAGAATATGGACATCTCGCCACCAAAACATCCCTAGAAATTAATACGGAGCTGAAGGGGCTGACATGAACCGGTTTGAGTTGGGAGATGTGAAAGGTGGGGTAGATGTGCAGGGACCTGTGGAGCTTGAGCTTAACTGCAGTAGGATTAATGTTGCTGTCAATTTTGAATGGGCCTAAGTACCGGGGTGAGAGTTTTCTGGTCTCTGCATTCAGTGGGATGTCTTTGACAGAAAACCATACCTTCTGACCAGGTTGATAGTTGGATGTGGGAACCTGACGGCGGTCAGCCAGGTGCTGACTGTGTTCACTGGAGCGGAGCATGGCGGAACAGGTCTCTCTCCATACCTTGCGGCAACGGCGGAGGTGGGCTTGCACGGAGGGGAATAAGGGAGGCTGGTCACCCAGGGAACACTCAATTGGGAATTGCCAGTGGTGGTGCTGGTCAGGGAGTTGTGGGCATACTCTACCCAGGGTAACTGAGAGCTCCAGGGAGGGGTTATCTGCCGTGACACACCTCAGCGCAGCCTCCAACTACTGGTTCGCCCGCTCTACCTGGCCATTAGTCTATGGGTGGAATCCGGAGGACAAACTAATGGAAGCATTACAAAAAGCCCTCCAGACTTGAGAGACAAATTGCGGCCCGTGGTCAGATACAATATCCTGTGGGATGCCGTAGAGGTGGACGACGTGGCTCATGAGGAAGTCTACATTTTCTCTGGTGGTAGGCAGCTTAGGAAGGGCCAAGAAATGTACAGCCTTCGAGAACCTGTCTACTATGGTAAGGATGATGGTGTTACCTTGGGAAGGGGGTAGACTGGTTATGAAGTTCAAGGCAATGTGCAGCCAGGGGCGACTGGGACTAGGCAAGGGAAGTAGTAGGCCAGCAGGCGGGTATTACGGGTGCACATGGAGCAGGCGGCGACAAATGCCCGTCAGGCACTCTACAGGTACTTACTTTTTCTGTGATGTTGTTGAGGGCCCAACAGATGATGCACGGGCGAAGGGTCTTGTCCTTCTTGGCCACAAAGAAGAAGCCAGCACCCAGGGGGGGAGGAGGAAGGTCGGATGATGCTGGCCGCGAGGGACTGCGAGAAGTATTTCTCCATGGCCTCCCTCTCATAGCGGGACAGATTATACAGCCCCCGGATGGCAGAGGGGCCCCAGGAAGGAGGTCAATGGCACAGTTGTATGGCCGGTGAGGTGGTAGTGAGAGGACCCGGTCCTCACCAAAGTCATAATTCTCTGGGCTACGGCTGAGAGGTTTTGAGGGCTTAGGGTAGGAGGTGCCCTAGTGACCCCAATGGGATACTTGTTATCATAGGTAAGGTTAATCTACTGCTTGGGGAAGCACAAACACCTAAGACTGATTTAATATTTTAGGTAAAGTTCCACACATTATGGAATGTTTCATAATCAACCTCTTGATTATGTGAGACAAAGTTAGAAAAAGGTCAAAAACTATTCACTTAGATCCATCACACTTACATTATATTTCTTGACAGTTACCCTTTCACTGGCAAAATAGTTTTAGACCCAGTAAAATGGATGCTAGTGGTTAGAAATCATTCAAGCTGCTAAGGTCTTTTGAAGAGTGTGCAAAAAAGTAGCATCAGACAAATAACTAAATGTCTTAGAACAGTCTTAAGTTCCAGTGTGATGGCAGTTCTCATAGGATTGAAATAAACAAGGAACATCCTTAACCACCATGCTGAGAAGATCTCCTGCTGAGCTTGTGATGTCTGTTACATCGACTTATTCTGTCTAAAAAAAATGACAAATGTGGCCTCGCTAATGTTTAGAATACACTTGTTTCTATGAGCTACTATTAAATATGTATATATATATATATATATATATATATATATATATATATATATATATATATATATATATATATATATATATTCTAACATGCTTTTCTTATTACTGGCAATAAATGTGACTTCTTAGACTAAAATAAGAGGAAAGTACTCAAGTGTCAGACACACAATAAAGCAATAGACATGTGCAAAATACTAAAACATTTAAGTATTTACTTGTAAGTCCAATAGGAGAGAATGCCAATTTTCCTTCAGTACTTGTGACGGGATATCTACTATCTGTTTAAAACGTGATGCATAATCATCTCTGTCATCTGTAGATTTCTCTGTCAATTACTCTAATAACTGTAAGCTAAGGATCATTGTGTCCTCTCCTTTTAAAACATTTGGCAGATAATTCACTTGAAAGGCTCATGATATTCTCTATGGCACATATTGGCTTCTCTTCATCAAGGTTAACAATCATGTCACGTAATTTAACGTAATGGAGGTTAGGACAGTTGCAAGTACAGATAAGAGCTTTTATTAAAGAGAGACAGGCAGAAAATCCAAAACATGAAACAATAGTGTGGTCAAAAACAGGCAATGGGTCAGGCGATTGGCAAACAGGCATAAACTAGGCAAGGCAAAAGCACGTAATATAAATACAATCGGCAGAAGCAAAAGCTAATGTTAGGCTATAAACGAACTACACTATGGTCACATGACTTCGCATCGACAACGTCACCACCACTAAGCTTCCGACAACTCTTTCAATCTTTATTTAAAAAAAAAAACACTACAATTGGAAAATACTATAAACTGATAAATCTACATATTTGAGTTGGAATAATTTGCAAGAACACGGTTATAAACACTGTAGGCTGTAGTAAATGAGATTTCCTGTTTGGCGTTATGATGCTTAATTTCCCTGACAGCTTCTGCAGTACCATTTAGCCACTTGTTAGCAACCATCTTTTTCAAGACACGTAAAATCTTAACAAAATCACAAGTGGGGTATTGCTGATGTCATAGTATAAAATGTGAACATATCTCAAGATTAACCACAGATCTTATTTCAGGCATTTAACCAAAAACCCATTAAAAAAACACACTGACTTTGGGACAATGGATGTCAAGTACACAGAAAAATTAAGTGGAGATCAAAAGAAAACAACTTTTGTTATGTCGAGATCACAATAAAACAAGAAAGAAAAAATTAATAATGCATGGACGCTTAGGGCTTCCATACAATCCTGAAGTCAGATTCAACTAAATCCTCAATATCCATTTCTTGCCTTGATTAAGCTGCTGCCTCGGCTTTCTATCGGTGTGCTAATCATGCCAATTTTCTACCATTAATATGTGTTATTCTCAAAATGATATTTTGTTTTCATAATGCTTTATTCCCAATATATTATGACCTCAATTTCATAATACTAAATTTTATTTTTGAAATGTGTTCTTGTAGCCAGTTCGCCTGCCCCAAGAGGGGCTCAAACCAGCGTCGACCGGTCAGGCGGAAGCGCTAAAGAAAACTCTAAATTGTACAGCATACTGTAGTTTGCTCGTTCAAAGAATGTCACACGACTGCCATCTAACGGTCTTGTCTCGCCAACGCTGACTGACTGAGTCCCATACCGCAGCGTACCATGGCATACTGCAGGATCACGTTCTCTTTCTCACGCAATTTTAATGGCCACATCTGTATGTGTGTGTGTCTGTGGGCCTAAAATGTGCATATGTGTGTGTTTGGGGGTTGGGGGGTTGGTGTGGTGGGGGAGTACATGCATTTAGGCAGTCAGAGGCATGCAAAATAGATTGTGAAGATGATCTATGCCGGGTGAAGGACTGTGTATGTCAGTTGGTATAATGCTTGTATATGTGAGAGACTCACAGTCCAGCCCCCTCCATCCGTGCTCATATCACAGTAGACCTGAAACCCTGCAGGGTAATGAGTGGGAAACACAGAATATACACCATCTTCCCGCTGACCACTTGCATGTATATCACTGCAGTCACGAGGACGGGAGCCTATAGACAGGGAAAGAGAGAGAAAGACAGAGACAGTTACAAGAAAAGAAGGATAGTAGGAGTCACTTACACTTTCAAATTTGGATCCTTAAAGTATCCTTCAAATGTTTTGCCTGTGGTATACATCTCACATGTCATGTATAGCTGTCTCTGGTAATTACATACTTTAGAAGAAATAATTTAATTAACACATTCTCTCCATCATAAAACTCTACACTACTGGCATGAGCACCTTTTTCAAACCTTCTTCAATTTATGGAAATAAAAAAACAGATCTCCACCCCTTGCAAAAACAAAAATCAGTGTTGCAGCTAATGGTGGCTCGGATGACACAATCACAGAAAAAAGTAGTTACTCACTTTAGAATCAGTTTTCCATGAAATTTTGTTCACATTTTCTGCCTTCCAGATTGTTGCTGCCTTAATAATCAGATGATTAAAAGGCATTTACTCGGCTGAAGAGATCATAATGTGAGGCTGGTGATATTAGAATGTAGCATAAAATGCCTGTGTTTCATTGTGGGAATGTTCAATGAAAACTTATAAAGAAACTTACTAATGTGAAGTATGGACGATAAAAGCTGCTTTAGTGTTATGGATAATTGTGGGCATGTAAAATTAATTTCTGCTGTGTATTTAACTTATTCCATGTCATAGCCTCACAGCTACATCATACCCAGTTTCTGATTTTGAGTTAACGTCTGTGCATGGTTCTCCTCAAGAGGGTTTCCTCCCAAAAACATGCTGGTTTGGCTATACTAAATTGCCCCTAGATGTGATGTTCTGGCATCCAATCATTGGTTTACTCACATCACATGGTCAGTGATCCTCGGACAGGCTCTGGATGCACTGCAACCATGACCAGTATAAAGCCGTTTGTTGAAGATGAAGATGAATTAAAGAATCACTGAAAATACATTTGGATGCTAAATGTGGTTATTTTGGGTTCTGTCTGAGTTGTTATACAGTAGAGCCACAAAGTCCAGGAATACTTGTTTTATAAAGTATTACATACAGACTTTTACCTGATACTTAGGGTTTTTTTTTTTAATTATATGCTTGTTTTAATAATAACACAATTATACTCTGAGTAATATTGTTAATTAAATAATGATTATATGACAATTATATAAATATTTACAATAATAACAATAATTACAGAATTACTTCTTACTGATTTGATACAGCACCCATGGAGCAGAGAGAGTTAAGGGCCTTGGCCAGGGTCCCAACAGTGGCAGCTTGGCAGTGCTGGGGCTTAAACTCTCAACCTTCCGATTAGTAACGGAGAGCCTTAACCACCAAGCCACCACTGCCATCATGCCTTTGTGGGTTTACATACATAAACAGAAAGAAGAAGAGCCGGCTACTATATCGTGTGTGGGGCTTGTTGTAGTTTGTCGTTACAACAGTTGCTTAGAATTTAAACTTGTCATCTAGATGGCCGCTTTTAATCTGGATAGCTCTAAACACAATCATCATTGACACCTGGGGAATCACCTGTTGTCAAAACCAAGAAATCTCAAACTGTGGAGAGCCTACAGTCAAAAAGGGATAAAGAATAAATATCGGCATGGCTTTTGAGAGGTGGAGAATACTCTGAGATCTGAAGGGATTGAAGACCGATGCAGAGATGGCTTTTTTCTGTTGAACAGGTAAGACATTTTAGTGGCTCAATAGGTAGCTAGCTATTAGCGCACTTGTTCGCTTGATTCAACTAGGTATTGAGTTTCTTATGTTTTTTTTCTTCTTCTGTGGTCAGTGTGGTAAATTGCACATATTTTCTGCTAGCTGTGAGACAGCAACTCACCTCTACTCCAAGAAAACTGTATCCTCCGTTGTCAATTATTGGAGCTAATATACAACCCATACGAATACTTCAGTGTTGCCAAGTCTTGTGAGACAAATAAACAAATGCAGCTTCAAAAACAAGCCCAATATTATTATAGTCTGTTACGGCCTCAATGTAAACAGACTCAATAAATGAGCCTGCAACATATTAAACTGATACCACTCACAGTTTGAAAAGCAAAACAGAATTTATTTAATAAAAGAATCTTCAAACGGCAACAAAGCTTAAAGGGAGGACAGGCACTATCCACTCATTTCTGATCACCTGTGAGCAGAATATATTTGGAGAGATGGAAAAGAAGATTACATTAGAAACATAACTAATATTAGTATATATGAGTATGTTATGCTTGTTTTTTTGTTATAACTTGTAATAATTGTTGGAGGGCAAAATACACTTCAGCACTGATATTATTGTGAGGCTGTGAGCAGACAGTGTCAGTGCATTAGGGAAAAAAGCGAACATAAATATAAAAAAAATAAAGTTGCTTGTCAGATTTTCCTAACAAGCAACCATATTTTTAAAACAAGCCCAAAAAAACACAACCCATGAACCATGATTTTTTTTTCAAGTGACTTCAGAAAAAAAGAAGCCCACAGTCGTGTATTATAAGCGGAATTGGCAATTCTTATAAGTATAATTCAAACCATTAGATTCAACTGCGCAAAGGAGCAGTGCCAAATAACAACCCATGTATAAAAAAAAATAACTCCATAAGTAACTTGCAAGTTTATGTTACGAACAGAGATGGGATAGAGAGGCTCAATACTGCAGTTTTAAGTGTATCAAAATATTTTTTTAATGATTTTTATTATTATTATTATTATTATTATTATTATTATTATTACTTTAGACCAAACTATATTTACATCATCTCTTGTGGATACATTTCTCAGAAATAAAACTGATATGAAGGTTAAAAAAATACATAGATGAATAAACAACAGACAACTAAATCAAAAGCTGATGATGAAAGAGCAGTGCAATGGCTGTAATGGACAAATATACTGTACAGCCAAAACAAAAAGCTTTTACCATTAGCGCAGCCTTTGAAACGAGATCCTCTTACTGGAGCTCTCTGCAGGTCAGCTTTCACACGAGCCTTCAAGCCTCCATTCTCCTTCTGCATGGAGTTCAAGGCATCGCTGACTGAGTTCACCACCTTCACCATGTTAAGCTGGCTTTCTGAGAGCAGCTGTAAAATACACACAGACAAGCACACAAGATCAATTTAGCCTGTGAAAAGATCAGCTATTATTGGTTTATCAATAGAACATTGGTTTATCAATTATCTCTGATCGTGTGTACCTTTAATGTGTGATAAGTGAATGCAGGACAGTATGATGCTCAGCATGCGCTTTATCAGGGGAATGCAATAATCATAGTCATAGCAAACAGTCTGGCAGAATCAAGGAAAGAACCACAGGACCATCAGGGTATAAATACACAAACTAACTAAATTTTGCTAACAACATAAGGTGAACACAGTGACTAACAGACCAAGGAGATGAGAGGGCAGACCCAGGCCCAAATCCAAAACAAAGGCACACTGAGAATGACAAGTGCTTGCTGTGTTCAGACCTGTGCCACATGCTGAGATGGGACATTACCACATGTTAGAATGTGCCACACAAAAGTATATACAGTATCTCACAAAAGTGAGTACACCCCTCACATTTTTGTAAATATTTAATTATATCTTTTAATGTGACATACTAAACAGTTATTTGTGGGTTAAAGGTTTTAATTTAACATATCCCACCATACCAGTATATCATGAAATCTCTGTGTTTATATAGACTTAATAAGCCATAATGTGTTGTTTACTGAAGGTTCTGAATTTTAACATTATGATCATGCTAGGATGCTATGCTACACCTAGTAATGGTTCACAACTCACCAATGAAAAGACTTTCTGTTAGCTCATAGTGTCCTATTCCACGTCCTTACATAGAAGTCTTCACCATATAGATGGCTACGGTGAGCAAATCTGATGTACCCATTGAACTCAATGGAGATCCACCCTTTTTCAGTCAGTGTTGCATATACAGAGAACATTAATGCTAATTAAGTTGGTATGTCTAGGATCCATCATGAAAGAGATTGTTTGATTACTACTGTCAATGGCAAACACCAGTGAGACTGTCACTCTTCCACTCTGGCATGCCAGAGCACTCCCTCAAAGCTCTTTTTAGACTCATCAATCTAGTGCCTTTAGTACAGATGTTTCTGGACTCACCACAATCATTGTGTTACTCTGTAAAAGCATTAGAATTAATTATGTGGTACAAAAAATGGCACAGTAGTTTTTGATCATCCTCCTAATGGAAAGGAGTAACTGGTCACTGATCTACCATAAAATAACTAGCATGTAAACATGAAGACTTCACCATTAGTGAAGTCCATTAAGCTAGACAACAAACATTTACTGGCTCATTAAAATGAACATAAATTATTCTATTTTTTTGTTAAAAAAACCCACACAATTTAGAATTTCAATAAAAACAAATGGCCATATTCATAAATTATTTCTTTCCCCACAGCCTTCACAGTTGCATTTGACCATTTCATATGTCTCTGGTGTGTTTATATTAGGGTTGCACATGGGTTGATTGATTCTTTCTTAGCATTGATTTCTTTCTAATCATTAATCGATTAATCATTGCCAAACACATGGCTTATAACATAAAATTCAAAGTGTATTTTTTGTGAAAAGACAAAAAGGTATAGAATACACTGTAAATATGCAGGAACCTAGGCATAAATTTATTGTGAATAGAAGTATTGGGATAAACACAAATATATTCAGCTACGCACCATTGACATGTTTGGAGAAGTAGCTCGGCATCTTGGAAAATGTTTTCAATAATTATATATATATATATATATATATATATATATATATATATATATATATATATATATATATATATATATATATATATTTCCAATAAAATGTTGTTGCATGGCACTATCAGCAGCAATAAATGTATCCTGTATACCTATAGAATATGTTTTATAAGATATGTGCATCAGTCAGTCATCAGTCAGTCAATCATCAGTCAGCTAAACTTGTGTAAATGAGGAGGTGAGAGATTGAGTGAGTTAAAACTGAATACAAAAGATGTGTGAGGCTTCAAAAGAACACACGGCCAGATCTTTTGCTGTAGGTATGCAATTAACCCCCCCCACCCCCCACCCATTTAAAAAGGAAAATGTGTTTGTGTATGTGTGTCCAGTTGTGCTGGGTGTGTCTTTAATATAATGAACGAGCTGCTTCTGCTGGTCTTAAATTGGAGTTACTTGTGCTGAGAAAAACTAGAATGAAGATGAACAACCACACACACACACACACACACACACACACACACACACACACACACACAAAATTACATATTAGAAGTGGGAATGAATGAATGAATACACACCAATCCACCAGTCATGTGGCTGCAATGCACAATGCATAAAATCCTGAAGATACAGGTCAAGAGATTGAATTGGGAGAAAATTTCAGCGGGTTTGACCATGTATTTCAGAAACTGCTGATCTGGGATTTTCAATTTTTTTAACAATCTCTAGATTGTTACACAGAATGGTGTGAAAAAGAAAACCATCATGTCAACAGAAGTTCTGTGAGCAGAACAATGCCTTGTTGATGAGAGAGGTCAGAGTAAAACGACCAGACTGGGTCAAGCTAATAGGATGTCTAAAGTAACTCAAATAACTCTTTACAACTGTGGTGAGCAGAAATGAATGCACATTAAACCTTGAGGTGGATGCATTGCACCAGCAGAATAACACATTGAGTTCCACAACAGTCAGTCAAGAACAGGAATCTATAGTGTCTACTGTAAACTCCAACACAGACACACTCACGTAATCAACTTTATCAAAATGTCAAAAGAATCAGAAAATGCCATTCAAGGTGTGATAGTGTAGATCACTCTCTGTTGCACAGCTGTTGCATAGTGATTAACAACTCTCTTTAATTTCTTCTTAGAAGTAGGGTATGTGAATGTAGCAGGGTTGGTGGGTCACAGCTTGTCAGAAACTCACATAAGAGGCAAAGGGTGTTAATCCAAAATTTTAGGATTAGCACAAATTACACGTGGTCTTTAACGTGGTGGTAATTCACTTTAGGTAGCACTTTAGGTAATATTAGGTAGCATAGCACGATTAGATCCAATGATTAGTGTTTAGCAAAAAGGACACACTGTGTGTAACTACAGAAGGTAAAATCTATTATTACTATACACGGTGATTACAAGATTAGAATATCAGCCTTTTTAAGAAACGTACCAAATGCTGGAATGTGTAGTCAAGTTTGTGATTTATTCCATGATGTACATTGTGAACTTTGCATATACTATATGCAATGTGAAATGTGAGTTATGATATTTCCTTGACATATAGTAACCGCAGTTCTGATATCATTTATGGTTATAAATTTTAAAAGTTTGTATTTTAGTTTGCTAATTTGCCTAATAATTTACTCTTTTACTGAGGCTACTGTATTTTGACAGATGGCTTATGTCAGCCTCTACTGTAACTAAGTAGCTGTATCCTAGGGAATGCAGGTTGTAGGAGTTCTGTTAGGATAAATGGACTCCATGAAGTACCAAAAGATTTTAAATTAATATCTGGCTGCTTCTTTCAAGAAGCGTTAAGTGGGTTGTGGTTGGATCTTCCAACAAGACAATGATCCAGGACATACATCCAAATCCACAAAAATCTGGTAAATGACCAGACAATCAAGCTTTTTACATAGCCAACCTAGTCCTCTAACATAAACCCTATTGAAAACCTGTGGGGTGAGCTGAAGAGGAGTGTCCACAAGAGAGGAACTGGGACCCTTGAAGATCTGAAAAGATTCTGTATTCTTCAATCACGTCAAGCATTGTAGGAGATATGTATAGACAATATATTCAGGCTTGTAAATTAACCACAACGAAATTTTGTCATGATCCTTTTACCCTCTTTACCAAGGGTGCCAGTAATACTGAGCTGACTGTGTTCAGATACAGTTAGAATTATGTACCTGTATAAGCTTTCCTTGTTCAGTTTGCAGCGTGTTAAGGTCCTGTCCTAAGTTGCTTTGCCCTCTACTCAGAGACTCGTAGTCCATCTTCAATTGGCCTGCATGTGCTGAGAGCTTTGCCACCTCTTCAGCAAGGTTCACCAATAGTGCACGGTCCTGGCCTTTGACTGACTTGAGGTCTGAGTCATGATCAGTAAGCGAGTGGAGTAGGGAGGTCTGCACTCCTTCCAATCGCAGGAAATTGCTGTTGTAGTCAGGGCAGTTTGGGTCGATAAAAATGTTGATACGCGAGCCGTCACCCTGCTCAACTGTTACCAGGGCGTTGGCCTCATCCTGATTGGTGGTGATATGCGGTGGGCTGTCTGAAATAGGCGGAGACTGGGAGTGGTTCAGGAAGAGAATGGTGCCCGTTACTGTAATGGCAAGCAGGACAGCCACGAAAAGAAGGATAGTGCAGAGCAGATAACTGCAGCTCATCCTCTGCAGAGAGACAGGGTGAGAAAAAGTGTGAGAAATACCTGGACAACATACATGCAACCACTTACACGTACAGAATGCAACCCATAAACAAATATTTGAGGTGTATAGATACACAAAATATCAAATTTGATTCAATACAATTAGGTGGTGTGCCAATATAGTAAATTTTTTCAATACAGCAAAAATATGTTATACTCAGTGTTATAAAAGTACAATAATTGAAACTTTATAATGACACAGTAGTTTCACATGATTAATTCAGAAAACAAAAGCTGTATTAAATTGCTCCCATACTGTACACCAGATCTGAAGGATTTAAGGGAATCTTCCAGTTCATGCTTGTTGATGGCCATTGCTAATACTCTAGTATGCTAGCCACTCACCTAACAGCATGTTTAAGAGAATCATGTTTTTTAGCCCCTGTAGCCTGTCCTCATTCTGGATAAAGATGAAGCTAATTTTTCATTATACCTCATGTAATAAGCTACATTTTATAAACAGTCAACTTTATTATGTACTCTGGTGAAGTACTTTTTCTGTACCCAAATGAGGTGTTCATCTGTTGCACATTGTGAGTCAACATATTGTAATTAACCATATTTGTCAACGTGCTTATGCATGCTATTGTTAGTTAGAATAAATATTGAACGAGGCAGTTGGAAAAATATATACATATACAGTGCCCTCCACTAATATTGGCACCCTTGATAAATATGTGCAAAGAAGGCTGTGAAAATTGTCCTTATTATTTACCCTTTTGTTCTTTAAAAAAAAAAAAAAATCATAAAATACTTTGCTCTCATGGATATCAAACAATTGCAAACACAACACAAGTTTATCAAAAATATCTTTGTTAAATATATGTGTGCAACAATTATTGGCACCCCCATGAATTCATATGAGAAAAATATATTTGGAGTATATTCCCACTGATATTTTACATTTTCTTTAGTATGCCTGGGTCACTAGGAACAGGATATTGTACAACCATGAAGTTCTGTTTCACAGGGGTATAAATATGTCAATTCCATATTTGGCCACTAGTGGCACCCTAACTGCCGTTGCAGAACAATTTCTGTTGTCTCCCTCCATTTCGTGTCTTAACCATTCTAATGTGTTCCCTGGTTTTTCTTCTTAGTTGCTGGAGCATTGCATCAAGTCAGGTTATGTTTGTGTTCTCACATTTGTTATTGTTCAGTTTATGCACAATTTTTATTTAGTATTTTTTAGGGTTTCTTTCCTAGTTTTACTATTCTGCAAAAATCTCTGATGGCCTGTCTGACATCTCGACCTGGATGAGGGAACACCACCTTAAGCTCAACTTGGAAAAATCTGAGCTTCTCGTCATCCCAGCCTGCCCCTCAATCAACCACAACCTCAATGCACAACTGTACAACCACACTCAAGCCAACCAGGACAGCCAGGAACCTTGGGGTGACTTTTGATGACAGCTTGACCTTTACAAACCACATTTCAACAACAGCACGATCCTCTAGGTTCATTCTGTACAACATCAAGAAAATCAGACCCTATCTCACCAAACAGGCTATACAACTACTAGTCCAGGCTCTTGTCATATCAAAACTGGACTACTGCAATGCACTACTCTCAGGCCTCCCAGCCAGCTCCATCAAACCCCTTCATATGATTCAGAATATAGCAACATGTCTCGTCTTCAACTAGGCCAAAAGGACCCAGGTCACACCCCTCTTCATCTCCCTCCACTTGATTCCTGTAGCCGCCCGTATAAAATTCAAGGCCTTGATGCTGACGTACAAGACCTTGTCTGGAAGAGCACCCCTTCCTCAACACTCTCCTGAAGGCTTTCGTTCCCTCAAGCAATCTGCTGTCGATTAATGACCGACATTTAATAGTGCCTACTCAGCACGGCTCAAGGTCCCTTTCCAGAACCTTCACACTAACTGTCCCTAAATGGTGGATTGAACTTCTAACCTTAATCTGGAGAACAAAATCTGTCATAATCTTCAAAAAACAGCTAGAGACCCACCTCTTCCGTGAACACCTAACTAACCCCTAAAACGCCAACCCCACATTATCCTTTAAAAAAATAAAATAAAATAAAATAAGAATTACTCTGGCACTTTGCTTTTCTAGAACCCAATTAAAAGATTATTTTTTTGAACAAAAGACCAAAAGGTTAAATAATAAAGACAATTTTTCACCGCCTTCTTTGCTCATATTTACCAAGGGTGCCAATATTAGTGGTGGCCACTGTATAGTGATAGAAAAAAAATTAAGGAGAGTTAAAGGAGGTAAGTAAGAGAAAATGAGTGCTTGGGAAAGGCAGAAACCATATGGGAGGTTCAGGGGTGAGTTATGGGCAGACATAAGGATGGACCAGGAAAGGCAAGGAGGACAGAAGAAGCAGGGCTGAGCATTAGACCTAACATAAAAACCTTTATACTCATCATCATAACCATTTCCCAAGTCCTCAGTGACTTAAAAAGCCCATGAAGGCAATTAACTTTATTGCAGCTTGACAGGATAAGAAAGAGAGAAATATAGATGCAAGTGCACCAAGCATCAATCCATCCTCTTTTCCGCTTCCTCTTCCAGATGCTACCCAGCAGCTTTGTCTTTATATGATACATACAATAATGAGTGGAGAGTTCTACAGGAATCAAATTTTAAGCTTTCTTTTAGTATATTTTTAAACAATTTTGGGACTAGGTACTGAGTAAAATAATAAGTACCATTAACATTAAACATTAGATTAAAATATTGATATGTTTGTATATTTTATATTGGTATATATTTATATATATTATAAATATATACCATATATAAATATACCAGCCACATTAATAGGACCACCAGTACACCTGTCCATTCATGCAATCATCCAATCAGCCGAACATGTGGCAGCAGCACAAAGCATGAAATCACGCAGATGCAGGACAGTTAGTATTCACACCAAACATCAGAATAGGGACAAGATGTGATTTCAGTGAGTGACTTTGATGGTGTCAGACAGGCTGGTTTGAGTATTTCAGAAAAGTAATCACCTATTATTTTTAGACACAACAGTCCATTTACATAGAATTTACACAGAATGTGAAAACAAAATCCAGTGAGAGGCAGGAAAAAACCAGAGAGAAGTCAGAGGAGAATGACCAGAATGATGCAAGCTGATAGGAAGGTTGTGGTAGCTCTAATAATAATAATTATTATTTTTAACAGTGGTAATCATCTCAGAATGCACAACACAGAACACAACAGCAGAAAACTGCATCAGGTTCCAGTCTTATTAGCCAAGAACAAGAATCTGAGACTATAGTGGACACTGTGCCTCCAAAAATGGGACAGTTGAAGATTAGAAAAACAAACAAATTTCCTGTTCTTTTTCCAAAACTTCAACTTGTCCAAATGGGATACCTGCATGAATAAGCATGAATGAGACTGGCCTATTAGTGTATATTTATACAGTGCTTTGCTAAAGTATTCAACCTTCCTGAAATCAAATCAGATTTGTCCAAAAAACAAATGATAAATACACACATTCATCCTGTGAGTATTGCAGTGAAGTCAAAATTAATTATTTGTCAGCAAACATTTCAAAGCAAATAATAATAATAATTTTAACAAATGCTGCTTGCATAATTATCCAAAAGATACTGTCTTAACAAGGACATAATAGACTAAATAAGTTGAATTGCCATCAAAGAGAGTGGCAGTGTGTAGGAAATGAGTGAAAAGGCCGTAATCAAAATGCCACAGTGAAGCCAACAGTGAGTCTGAAGGAGTTACAGAGTACAGTGACTGAGAGTGGAGTGAAGGTGCACAAGACAACCATTTCACGAGCTTTGCATAATTGAGGACTGTATGCGAGGGTGGCTAGAAAGAAACTATTGCTTAATAAGAACAGCCACATGAAAGCACAAAATTGAAGGGGAAAACAATGTACCAAAATACAGGGATATATTACAAGAGAACTTGCTTCAGTCTGCTAAATAAAAAAAAGATAAGAAAAAACAAAACAAAACAAAAACAACAACAACAAAAATAATAATAAAAAAATAATAAAGCTTAAGGGAAACCTCAAGACTGAAGTAACCCAGGATTGGTTAAAAAAAGTCAAAGCCCAGCTCTGAATCCCATTGAAAATCTGTGGCACTGTTTGAAAACTGCAGTCAATAAATAATGTACAACCAACTATTAATTACAGCCATTACTTTACATTATTCCTCCATATTCACAGATTCAAAAATAATTGAAAAAACTAAAAATCATTAATATTAGGATTATTTTCAGTACTCTTTAAAAATACTTTCTGCCTACAGTTTTGTCTTCATTAAGTATAAAGCATGCTCAATTGGTTTGAGGTCATTGGACATGTAAGAACATTTAATTTCTTTGCTAAGATCCCCATGGGTTGCTTTCATTTACATTTATTAATTCAAGCTATATATATTATGTATACACACACACACACACACACACACACACACACATATATATATATATAAAATGTGTGCACACACACGCACACCAGGATGTTTTGGGTCATTATCTATATGTACTGTCCTATAAATTTTGCAGCATATGACTGAATCTGAGCAGAAAGTATACCACTATACACTTCAGAACTCATTTTCCTACTTCTATCAGAAGTCACGTCATCAATAAACACCAGTGATTCAGACATACATGCCCATGCCATAACACTACCTCCACCATGTCTGACATCAAAAGGCCTAAAAGATCACACCTGCCCAAAAATAGGTGTGCCATGCTCAAAAAGACATGAGGCTGTAATTGGTGCCAAACGTGCTTCAACAAAGTATTGAGCAAAGGCTGTGAATACTTATGTACATGTGCTTTTTTTGTTTTTTATTTTTAACCGTCAAGGTGTTTCTAGAGACGCATGACAGCAGTGAAGAAGAAAGAGATGAAGCAATTGTTCCTTTCTTGTGTCACTTCCATACATTTGCTGACATGGACTTATTCTTGACTGAATTATCAGATAGAAGAAAACTTTTTGCACTGTATGCTTTTGATCTTGCTTTTGATCTTGCCCTTCTTTTCCTTCTCCATAGTCTTCTCTTCCCATCATTCTGGTACAAATTAATGTTATTTTCATGAAGGCGTCTCTTAATTGTAGACTTTGACAATGATATGCAATGAGTGTTCTTGACTTGGCTAGATGTTGTAAATGTTGTAGATGTTGTATTCTTCATCAAGGAAAGAATTCTGCAATCATCCACTTTAGTTGTGTTCAGTAATCTTCTAGGCCTTTTAATTTTGCTAAGCTCACCAGTGCATTCCTTCTTTTTACGGATCTATCAAATTGCTGATTTGGCCATTCCTAATATTTCTGCTATCTCTATGATAGATCTGTTTTGTTTTTTCAGCCTAATGATGACCTCCTTTACTTGCATCGACACCTCTTTGGACCACATATTGAGACTTCTCATGAACAGCTAACAAATGCAAATTCAACACTTGGAATGAACTCCTGACCTTTTATCTCCTTAATTTCTCTTGAAACAATGAGGAAACAAGCCACACCCCACTATAAAACTGCTTATCAGTCAATTGTCCGATTACTTTTGATCCTGTGAAAATGGAGGGACTATTGGAAAAATGGCTGTAATTCCTAAACTATTAATGCAGTATTTTTTTTAAACCCATGAGTACAGAGGCAAAATTCTGAAAATTATGTCACTGTCCAAATATATATGGACCCGACTGTACATCTGGTGGATTGTAAAAAGCTGCATACATGCATCATTCTTTCTCCTGTATGACATAACACAACATGTCAGCTCATGTGGATAACTGAGACAAAATGGTGATGGAAATCATTGGGGAGAGGGAACAGGTTGTGAAGAAATAGGTTAACTGTAACTATTTTATTTTGGACAAGAAATAGCTGTAGTCACATATTTTCTCTCTTATTCCCAGTGGTACTGTATTCTTTTGTATTCTTTTAATAGATAGAATATTCAATATATTTAATATATTGGTCTCTTGATCCTTAGTCTAATGAGCTTTTGGGGTTAGTGACTGTTAGTGTATGTCAGTATTTCATGACATTTCTGCCTATGGTCAGGCTTAAAACTTAGGCAGGGAATCAAGGCATCAAGGCAACTGCCTTAATTATTATTTATTTTTTTGACGAAGGAAAGTAGGAAGCAAAGGGTGTAAAGTAGGACATTGTTGGTAGTAAAAGGAGTAAGAAGCAGTGTGGATCCAAATAAATTAATATATAAATCCACATGAAAATTTATATATATATATATATATATATATATATATATATATATATATATATATATATATGTATATATATATATACACACACACACACACACACACATATATATATATATATATATATATATATATATATATATATATATATATATATATATTAGGGCTGCACAATTAATCGAATATCGATCTTGATTTTGACTGCACACGATTCCATGAACATGATCGACTGTGATATTGACGTTTAAAGTTCATCCTCCAGTCATAGAAAACTCTGCTGAATATCAAATCAAGTGCTTCCTAAACTTACAGCCAGTCACCATAGAGCAGTGCAGGGATAACGTGATTTTGTAATTCCAAAACCCAGAAACGAGTTAGCATTTTAGCACTTCCCGTTACATCGTCTCAAAGTCAATGGGTTTTTTGAATGGGATTTTGGTTAAAAGCCTGAGATAAGGTCTGTGGTGAACACAAACTCAAAATATTTTCACGTTTTATTCTACGATATAAAATGCACCAGTTATACCCCACTTGTGAGTTTTTAAAGCTTTTACGTGTATTGAAAAAGGCGATTGTTAACATGTTAGTAAATGGGGCTACAGACATTGTTGGGGACATGGGGACGTCATCACGCTGAACAGGAAAAGTCTTTGCTGTGTCAGGTTTGCTGTGCACAATTCCCCCCAAAAAGGTGGATGAAGATTTATCCATAGAGTAAATCCGTATTATGGAAAATGTTTTAAATAAAGTTTGGAAAAGTTGGTGATGGTGACGTTGAAATTGAGCGACCGTGGTGTAGTTTGTTTATAGCATACGGTTAGCTGTTTATTTCTGGCGATTGTATTTAGGCTTCAAACTTCATAAAGGTTGTGTTCATTTGTGAAAATGATCTTGATGGACAAAATGTGTTAGTATTGTAAACTTTTGTTGATCACAGCTTATTTTTTTGCAATCCAAAAGCCTATGTGAAAATCCTATTGGGTGTTTGTCAAAGGAACCAGTGTGATGCTAACTTCCGGGTTCCGGTACAAAATGACATCATCCCTGCACCTCTCTATTGGGTGGTTTGGCTGCATCTCTCCTCCTGTAAACACTGATATTGCCTTTTCTGCATTCGCCTGAATTGTTTTCATATGATTGCATATTTTCATTTGGTTGATGGCATTTTTATTTTTACTTATCCTATATATTTGGGTACAATTTTATTTATATTTTGCTTCTACGAGATGATGAACTTTAAGGACCAGTCTAATTTGATGAAATAATTTGTACATTAGCAGTAATGTAGCACAACATGGAGGTGAAAGCAGCGGTCTGTTTATTTAAATGTGAAAGTGCAATAAAAATATGTTGTTCCTAAAATCAAAGAATAATCGTGATCAAAAATCATGATCTCAATATTGATCAAAATAATCGTGATTAGCATTTTGGCCATAATCATGCAGCCATATATATATATATATATATATATATATATATATATATATATATATATATATATATATATATATATATATATATATATATATTAATATGATGTTTGTGCACATTGTAAATAGATAATAGAGGAGGGGGTGCTATCTGCTCACACCATTAACACAATTAACATACCTTCTGTTTCATGTTCATCACCATTTCATTTAATAAGCTGAAAATTAAAACCACTCTGTCATAACCTTTCAAATCAGTGTATATGTGTATGTTTAAGTGACACTGGCTGTTTCCCAGTCACCAAAAATTATCCTAGTTGCATAGTGTTAAGTATATTTATCCCATATGTGGGTGTGAATGAAGTGCAAGTGCACAATTCACTCAATTAAAGCTTACACACAGTTTCTTATCAATGAATATCAATTAGCTATACTGGCCAGTTGGTGTATGATAATGGACAAAGCTTAACTGCCTGCAATTAGATTGGCTTTTATGGCCAGCATTTAAAAATGAACAGTGGTTATGGGAAGCACTTTTGAAAGAACACTTCAAGTAAAGCCATTAAAAAAGTCATCTCCCTCATATCAAGTCATTTCATGTACAGTATGGTTGTACCATCATGTCAATCACTTCCTAATTCACTTTTAAACAGTTAGCAGGTCATTAAGAGCAGCATTTTTATATATTACAATTTCCACCACTGGAATTCTCTCTAAAATTCTCTCCTTTCACATCCTATTTAATGTAAGGAAAGTTTTCCATTTTCTGAGTCACATGACAATTATGCTTAACTTTAATTGCTGGCTGGCCAAGTCAGAATATTAAAATGACCTCTTCATATCTCTGCATTGGAGCTTATTTTCATGCCCAATGATGATGTTAATTTGTGATCACGTTACTTGGCTACCAGGTCTTTAAATAATAAAAACACAGTGCATTTCCCCCCCATGATGTTCTAGATATAGCCTAGCCTAAAATTTTGTACTGACAGCTGTTTTCTGCCTTTTGGATTCACAGGAGCAGTGTCTGATCTTTGCATTTCATAGTCAATTGTATGAACACTGACATATGTAAACATATGTAAATAAGAGATACAAAATTGAGGTAGCATGTCCACACAAGTTACTTTTTAATTGTAAATACAATAAAAGGTATGGAATACCATTCATTACGCTGTTTTGAGGTTTGGAAATAATGCATTGTGCCCATATATTGGGTATTTTGCATGTTTGCCTTAAAAGTATGTAAGCTGTCCCCAAAGTTTAATGGATAAGCTGACCAGGCAGTCATGTGTGCACCAAAAAAATGTTGCCCTTGAATGACTCTCCTCAATATTGTAGTGTATGTACTTTGTCTAAAATTTCAGGTTGAATTATTATAGTTACAGTGAATAACTGAGACATGTCTCTGTTTTCATCAAACGTACAGTAGCACATAAGTCTGTAGCTATGTCTGAATCCAAGTTAGTGCAAATTCTGTATTAACTCCTCACTGTGCTCAGTTATATCAACTCTAAATATTATGTGTTAAGAAAAAAATGGGGGAAAAAAATATTTTGCCAAAAGAAAAGCAATCCAGCTATTGCTTTTTACTTCATAATTCAACATTAGTCCTTCATCATTACGGAAGCTTCGAAAAAAAATCAAAGCACAGACACTTAACTAAACATTTAATATATTTAACAAGAGTGTATCATGTTGGAAAAGCTCATTTTTGAGACATGGATAATTTTTTGTACCCTTGGGGTTCCTTGTTATAGAGCAGTTGTTTAATTCTTGTCAATGCACAAAAACAGTGCCAGAATAATTTTTTAATCTTGTGCAAGAAGGAACAGGGAGCCTGTCTGGACTAAGACAGTGACTAAGACAAATGCTACTTTATATTTTGCTGCTTTTTAAAAAATATATAATTTACTACTGCTGTCTATCTCAAGAGATAAATCTCATGTGACATGTATTGGGATATTCTAAATGGTACAGACTTGTTTAAGGAAGGCCTTCAACCACAAATGGTGCAACCTGAATGGAACACAGACGTAACTATGATATACTGAATCAACCAGGACATCTTGGGGGAAAAGGTTACTCGTATTCATTACACTCGAGACTGCATTTCACATGCACCTTCGTAATCACTGCTGATGATGTGTTATGGTCAGTGATATAGGCTGAAAACTATCACCCAGAATGCACACAACATCCAGGGCGCATTTCACTCTGTGTCATTTTTACCTGACACAACTGTCACTGATATGCTGTATAGATCTACAGTCCCCAGCTCTCATGTAATGGAGGTCAGATGGATGGATGGAAGTGCAGTTAAGAGCTTTATTTGAACAGTGGCAGGCAGACAAATCCAAACGATGCGCAAAAACGTGGTCAAAAAACAAGCGAGGGGTGATGCAATCAGGCATAAACAGGACGAAGCAAGGAGCAAAACAAGAAACAGGGAACAGGCTCAAAAACCATGAGATGACAACTATGATCAAAGGTTTAGTATGGATCTGGCGGAAAACACAGAAACTATATTTTGCTCCTAAACAATATCAAAGTGGGAAATTTTGAAAACCAATAACACAACAGGGGTGGAGACAGGACAGAAATCTCAGTGTGAGGGAAAATCTGTGACACATAACAATGGGTCAGACCAAGGAATATAGCTGTCTTGTGTGGCAAAAGGTTGTTGAGCTTCTCAAAATGGGAAGTGGCTATAGAAAAATAGCACAAGCATTGAAAATGTCCATTTACACCATCAGAGTATTAATTAAGAAGTTCCAGTCAACTGGAAATGTTATGAATCAACCTGGAATTCGATGCGTGTCTATATTGTCTCAACGCACAGTGAAGAGGATGGTTCGAGTGGCCAAAAAATCTCTAAAGATCACAGTGTCTTAAGGTCAGAAAGTCTCCAAAACTAAAATCCGAAGTCACCAACATCACCACAAGTTGTTTGGACGGGTTTCAAGAAAAAAAAGGCTCTACTCTCATCCAAAAACAAACTCAAGAATCTTCAGTTTGCTAGACACTACTGCAACTTCAAATGAGATCGGGTTCTAAGGTCAGATGAAATCAAAATAGAGCTTTTTGGCAATAAACACCAGAGGTAATTTTGGCACAAA
Organism: Ictalurus punctatus; assembly: GCF_001660625.3. NCBI lineage: Eukaryota > Metazoa > Chordata > Actinopteri > Siluriformes > Ictaluridae > Ictalurus > Ictalurus punctatus. The sequence continues at coordinate 6,407,722 of NC_030443.2, forward strand.
CAGAGAGTTAGCCATATGCAAAAGTCCCTCATGCCCATTGTTAAATATGGTGGTGGCTTTTTAATGTATTGGGGCTGTTTTTCTGCCAGATGACCTGGACATATTCTTAGGATACATGGCCCTCTCAAATATCAACAGATATTAAACAAAAACCTAACTGTGTCTGCCAGATATCTTAAATTGGACTGTGGTTGGATCTTACAGCAGGTCAATGATCCAAAACATACATCAAAATCAACACAAAAATGGTTTACTGACCACAAAATCAAGGTCCTGCAATGGCCATCCTAGTCCCCTGACTTGAAACCCATAGAAAACCTGTGGCGTGAACTGAAGATGAGAGTCCACCAACGTGGACCTCAAAATCTGAAGGATCTGGAGAGATATAGGTATGGAGGAATGGTCTCAGATCACTTGCCATGTATTCTCCAAACTCATCAGGCATTATAGGAGAAGACTCAGAGCTGTTATCTTGGCAAAGGGAAGTATTAATTAAGAGTGCCATTAATTGTTGCACACCTATATTTAACAAAGATATTTTTTGATAAACCTGTTTTGTTTGCAATTGTTTGATATACATGGGAGCAAAGTATTGTTGTGAATTTTTTTCATTATTATTATGATTTTTTTTTTTTTTGTTACAAAAGATCAAAAGGATATATAAAGACAATTTTTCACAGCCTTCTTTGCTCATACTTAAGGGTGGTTTCTGACAACACTTTACATTAAGGTACACTAATCTAACATACTGTACTGAGTGCATTAGGCAACCATAGGTACTTTGGTAATAATACATTACAAGTAATTTTAGCAAAATGCACTATGTTGTTTCATTCTATTCATGACTGAAGACAAAGCTGCAGAAACCTAATTGATTTGTTTGCTTAATTAATCTGTTTGTGGTGAGGCTGAAAGGTGGGTGACAATAATTTACCCTATTCTGACCTGATTATCAGCATTTAGTAACATGTCTCATGAGCAAACAAATATTAAAGCTATTATAAAACTGCCCATATAGTTGATGGACTGAGGATATGAACATTTAGTCATATATGCACACTGTGATGCATGTACTGCAGCAAGGTTAGGGTTCAATTAGTGATCAGCCCACTGTTCAGCTCTTAAGCAGGACTGTCACTGTATTTCAGTTAGCACTGGTTGAAAGTATCTGGCAAAAACAAAATGTAATAAATGAATGTAATTAGCTAAATAGTTTATTTTCTTGCCTTTTTTACATAAGAAATTTATGTGGAGGGAGAAGCATTGTATACTTTTAAATGATGTTACATTATTTTATGACTGGCACCATTTTGCATGTGGCTTTTGTTAATACACACAACGAAATGAAATTGAAACTCTATAGGTCATTTGATAGCACTACATTTGGATGTATTTGCTGATATTCTTTCCTTGAGGCTGAAAAGAGAGAGAGTTAGAGAGAAAGAGAGAGAGGGGGAGAGAGAGAGAGTCATCTCCTAACAAAATTATGAAATGCAATATCTTTGCGTGACTCTCTCTGTTCCTTTTTAGAGGCATTGTCAGACCAAATGTGATAATTTAATTCCACATTGTATCTATATAAGAGAGAAATAGATATATAGATAGATCACAGACAGAATGTATTTGCATAAGGGGTATCTGGTAAAGGGAGCGCTAGTAAATGTATTTTCAACCCAAGGTCAAGGCTACATTGTTAGTTCTACATTTTTAATGTATGTGTCATAATGTACAGTACGTATTAGAGGTGAAACAGCATGAATGATTCATGATATGTGTATATATATATATATATATATATATATATATATATATATATATATATATAGTTACTATTTAGTTTTATTATCCACTTACATCTTCAAACAGGATAAATAAAAAAATATTTACCATGATAATAATGTTCATACCCCATCACACGTCTAGTATGTGTGTGAGTGTGTTTGCAAGCCCTTACCTTGGGAGCTGTTTGCCTGACTGTGTCTGAATCAGACCAGCGGTGCTTGAGCTGCGACGTGCTGGGTACACACTCACAGAAGGTCTGCATCAAACAAACAAAATTAAGTACAAAATTATGCGGACATTTGCCTTAAAGTTACAGACATGCTTCTATAAAATCAAAATATTGAGGAAAAAAGGCATTTTATGCTCCCCACAAAAGTACACTTTCACTCAAAGGTAATAGCAGAGAAAGAGCATATATTTGTATGCCTATAATTTTGCACTCTGACCCTTCCCACAGCTTTAAACGCTTCTCTCTAAGCGATGTGCATGCCCTTTATCCTACATACCCCCACGCATGGTCAGCTTACACTGTTTCCCTAAGCACATCCGATCAGATTTGCCTCTTCATGTTCAAGCCAATAAAGGCTGAAACTATTCCATTAGCATTAAAGCTTAATGGCACAAGAATCAGATCAAAGAAACATTAAGCTGCATGTTTGAGGAAGTATGCACATGTGTTTTTGTCTTAGAGGAAGAGGCAGAGGGAGAGGGAGAGGGAAAGAGAGAGAGAGAGAGACTGGTTATTTCATGGAGGGGGATGTGTCCTTTGGGTGACTGTGAGTGCTGTGTGTAGAAAGAGCTCAACACCACCATGTGTGTCTGTGGTAAGTGTGTGTGTAAGCTGGTTAATCAGAGAAAAGAGGCTTTTGACACATTCCCTCCCGTGAGAGGTGCAAAATAGAAAGATCCAGAATAAACAACATTTATCCCAAACGCCCACTGTGGACAAGGCCCTGTGCACTTGCTGTGATCCAATTTCACACACATGAACTCATACACAGCATAACTAGGTCTGTAATGGTTTTTGGTTCAGGCCGGGTTAATGTCACATGTAGTTCTCAAGGCAGATGGCAATCCTTATATCCATACTTCCATGCCACTCCTGCATGAAATATTAGGTACACCTGTATACCTGCTCATTCAAGCAAATTATCTAATTATCTAATCAGTATCTAATGTAGCACCAGCACAATGCATGAAATCATACAGATACATGTCAAAAGTTTCTGTCCACAGCAAACATCAGAATGGGGAAAATGTGATCGCAGTGACTTTAACCGTGGCATGGTTGGTATCAGATGGGCTGGTTTGAGTATTTCAGATTTTGAGAATCTCCTGGGATTTTAACACACAACAGTTTCAAAACACATAAAACCTTGAGATGGATGGACTAAAATAGAAGACCACATCGGGTTCCACTCCTGTCAGCCAAGAACTGGCATTACATCACATAACATTTCCCCATTTTCCACATTTTCCATAATGTTTGACGTGAACATTAACTGAAGCTCTTGATCTGAATCTGTATGATTTTGTGTATTGCTCTGGTGCCACATGATTGGCTGACTAGATAATTGCATGAATAAGCAGGTGTATAGGTGTTCCAAATAAAGTGGTTGGTGAGTGTATGTATGAGTATTAATTAGCAAGCATGATAAACAAAAAGCTATGCTTTCCATCAGCCAGATCTTTTGTTGAAGCTGGGATTTGTGAAGCTTTTTTTCAGCTATAGGTGTGTGTCCATTTGGTTGGGGTCCTGAAGGTAGTTCCAAGACATAATCACAGTTTACTGACAGTCAAGGAGACCTTCCTTGCATGTCTTGCGATTTAAATCCTCCTAATTCAAATCCTATATCTACTTCATCAGTGTTAAATGGTTGGTGTGTTATGAAACAAAGATGATGCCTGCATCAGGTTCTAAGAGTTAAGCAGCTTGAGCTTTACAATCACTAACAAGCTCTAACAAAACAAAACACCGTCTCTTAATCCCATTTGTGGGAACCCCACAATCTACACATTTATGCAAGAATTACTTGAAAAACCTTTATGTTTAAGGACAAATGTGCATATAAATGATCTGACAAACCGTGCAATATCAGTGACAAAAACAATTTACACTACAGTGAAGCAATAACGAACCTATTTTTCTACAATTTGCTTTGGTTCCAGTCGCCTGTGCAATTACAGGGCCTCGATACAACCGCATATAAAATTCCAAAACAATAAGCCTTAAAAATAAAGGTGACATTTTGTGCCTTAGGCTCACATTTATTTGTTATTCTTTGTGACAGACTTTACCAGTATGCAATAAAATTATAGCTTCCTTGTGTATTGCAGATCACTTTTATATCAGATCACAGTTATAAATGGGTTATAATTTCCATAAATGTTAAAACAGTCACAGATCATTTTAAGATAATATAATGAACATAATGTGTGCACAGCCATATTTTTCTGGTTGGAAAAAAAAGACTGTCATATACATATTTGTGCTATTATACTTCAATTTTGTGTGTGACAAGTATAATTTGATTTTATAGAAAACAAAAACATAGACTGACACTTTTTATCTATCAAGTCTTTATATTTTTGCTTATCAGTTTATTCTTCCTCTGTTTCAAAAACTGCTGTTTCCCTTTTCGCAGGACCAATAATTAATCACCACCATGTCTTTTAGTATTTTGCTCCAATTTTTCCCCACAATGCATTTTTACTATGCACTTGTCCAACTTCATAAAGAATGCCTATAAGGCATTTGAGGGCAAATAAGTGAATGGTATGAGTTTTGACATTATCAGTAAAATGGAAAAAAATTGAGCAATAAAACAATTTTTTTTTTTTTAAATATAAATCCTGTTGTTTAATTTTCTAAATGCTATAAGTGTCAGAGACAAAGGTCCCAGAGAGAGACTGAACCATAGTTTAAACAACAGTTAACGAATAAACAGCCAGTCAAGTTATAAATTAAACTATAAGAAGTACAAAATGGTAACTAATACATTATTGGTAAGTAATACACATAACTTTGAGCAACATAGTTATTAGATTATCATCTCAACAGCAAACAATGCAGCAAAAAGAGAACATACCTAAATAGTTGGTGGTGCAGAAGCAGAGCACTTGCAACATCTTGATTTAAAATGAACAAAACTGTCCTCAGATTCAACTAATTACAATAATAGTCACAGAGGGAACACATAAATAAACAAGACGCTTATTTTTGAGAACACTAGGCACAGATTATAATTACTTCATTGTAATCCTGAAAAAAAAGAGCTAGGGAAAAAATACATTTAGAAATCACTCACAATTCTTTCTTTTGCAAACAGCAATCAATTTTATGTCCAATCTTATCCGGACAGGGCTGGTGTGTTTGCAGGTTTTCATTCCAACCAAGCAGAAGCCACACCTAAACAAGTGGAATCAGTTGTGGCTCCTGCTTGATTGGAATTAAAACCCGCACCCAGACTGGACCATTGCAGATAAGATTGGACACCCCTGTTTAAAACAAACTGGAAACTCATGCTCTAAAGTTGCGAATTAAAACTACACAGTGCATCTAGAGGAACAAAACTGGCCATGATTTCAGAGTGGGAGGGATGGCATACTCTTTCCCCTGTAAATCACAATCAGTGTGTTTACATGGACAACAATAATCTACTATTAACCCGATTAAGACAATACTCTGATTAAGAAACTACCATGTAAACAGCCATTTTTAATTACCTTAATCAAATTAATGTTATACTCGAAGTAAACACAAATCGAATTAAGACATGTGGAGTACTCCTGTTTTAGTCGCATTATCGACGTTTATTACAGACATGTAAACACTTTAATCACATTATTAATGTCGTCTGAAAGTTTTCACCGCATTTTGCGACAGGACACGATCACACACGGCAGTGCTCAACCATTTTTACGGCAAAGAAGAGAGCACAGCTGCGTCCCAAACCGCATACTTGCCTACTATAAGCCTGTAGTAGGAGAAATACATGTATCTCGACTACTATACAGACGATAAGTACGCGGTTTGTACCATAACGAAGACAAACTGTTTGTTGATACGTGAAATTCTGGAGGGACGTCGGATGGCGTGGCGTGGTGACGTAATGACGTGTGCTGTTAATCGAACTATGTTCTATAACATGTAAAACGGGTACATGAAAGAAGTATTCTAAAAGCGACTCATGTAAACACCTTAATCACAATATTGTCTTACTCAGAGTAAGGTCAATAATTAGATTACTGCTGACCATGTAAATGTAGTCAATGACACTAGCCAATCATGGATAGTATGAGTTACAAGGATGTATGTGTTAGAGTGTGTTATGCTGTCCTGTGACACAGCATGAATGGCAGTTTGAATAGTTGGCTGGCTTCCTGTGTGTCAGAGGAAGCATATTTTAGCCTTCACCCTCTCCAGCTGCTAGCCATCATATGATGGGGAGAACTGGTTGGTGGGTGGGAATTGGCAAGTTGGGGGGCACATGTTATGTGCAAGGAGGTTAAACAGAAATTCTGCCATATTTTCTGCCATATTCTGCCATACACACAACCAATGTAATTGGTTGTTTCCTAATGTGTCTCAGCTGTCCTGTGTCATTTCCTTGATTACGTTGTATATTTAAACCACTCATGTGTCTTTGTTCGGGGCAAAATATTGTGGGTTTCTGTGTTTTGCCACCAGAGCCATACCAAAACTTTCCTTGTCCTCATTTCTTAGTTTTCTGATCCTGTCCATTGTTTTTAGCTTCCACTGCTATGGAGATGCTATGATAGACAGCCGATTAATAAAGTTGAGGAATATATAAAGGACATTAGAAACTGGGTGCTGATTAACTGTCCCTTACTTCATTCTGACAAGACAGAAATGCTTCTACTAGGACAGGCCGCTATAATTAAGCTTTCTGATTATATAGTCTTGAAGGCCTTTCAGTTCCATCAGCAGTGAAAGACCTTGGTGTGATTATTGATGTTAGTCTCTCGTTGAAAGACTACATTGCTGTAAATAACATCGCTAGGTCAACCTTCTTCCGTCTTAGAAACATTTCTAATCCAAAAAATACATATACACCCATGTATACACCACTAAACCAAGTAAAAGTTCACAAACCAAACACACAGATACATAGACACACACAAAATGCAATGAAATATTATAAAAATCAGCAGTTTATATATACAGTGAAAAAATATTCACCACATCCTGATTGCTTCTGTTTTTATGTATATCTCTTTGTCATGGATTTCCCCTCATGCTGAATGCTCCAGCACTGGCGAAGAACGACAGTGCGCACTTCTAGGTTTTTTGACGGTGACTTTGTTTACTGTTTCACATGTGCGGCTGCATCTGAAATCACGTACTATGACAGTACGTATTGCATTCAATGCAGTACCTACTGCACATATGTTGAAACAGTGCATACTAATCAGTATGTGTGTGTAGTATGAATACAATCCCGGAAATATCTAACCGCCATGCTGGCATTGTCATGTGACCTTCAACATCATCATAAACACAAAAATCTTAAAGGGATCACCAGATCAAAACAACCGCACTAATGACAAAATGCAAATCAGGAAAGTTAACTGAGTTAGCAATTTAATGTGGGCAGCGTTAACAGGCTGAGGTAAATTCATTGCCTTTAGCTTGGCCGGCTAATGCATGATGGAGATTACAAAAAAGATTTCAAATGCTGTGACAACTGTTTTCTTGCTTCAACAAGTTAACAATTTATTCAGGTATTGTTAAACAAGTCCTGTTTAACCAAGTTTTAATACTTAAAAATCTTCCTGATTTTTTTTTTCTGAGCTAGTCCACACCAGCCCCATTGGATGAGATTTTTGACTTGCGTAGTGTCCATCGGTTGCATACTGCAAAATCTCACCAGAAGCAATATGCCATCCAGGTATTTCTCGCCTACTGTTTCTCACATATTGAGAATTCGGACATACTACCCCTTGGAGTATTGCTTTTCAACTACTGTGTAGTAAGGAAGTATGTGTTTTTGGACGCAGCGTTTGTTTTGGTTTCTCTCCTGTCTCCGCCCCTGTAATGTAATTGGTTGTTTCCTAATGTGTCTCAGCTGTCCTGTGTCATTTCCTTGATTACGTTGTATATTTAAACCACTCATGTGTCTTTGTTCGGGGCAAAATATTGTGGGTTTCTGTGTTTTGCCACCAGAGCCATACCAAAACTTTCCTTGTCCTCATTTCTTAGTTTTCTGATCCTGTCCATAGTTTCTCGTTTTATGCTTTGCCTTGCCTCGTTTGTGTTGTTTGTAGATTGCATGACCCACGCCTGTTTTTGACCACGTTTTTGTCTATTATTTGGATTTGTCTGCCTGTCTCTTTATTAAAAGCTTTAACTGCATTTGCATCCTGCATCTCCTTGTTTACATGACACTCTTACTAAATACACAGCAAAATCACCAGTGTTGATTTAACACCCACAGTGTTGAATTTACACCCCACAGTGTTTATATAAGTCCACTGGACTCAAATGAACACTCTGGGTGTTAATTCAACACTAGAGATTTTACTGTGTAGTTTTAGATCTTCAAATGAAATACAATGTACAACAAAAGTCAACCTGAGTAAACACACAATACAGTTTATAGGGATTTATTTATTATTTATTTCTGAGTTATCCAATACCTATCACCAATGTAAAAATGAATTGCCCCTTAAACTTAAAATCTGGTTGAGCCACCTTTAGCAGCAGTAACTGCAACCAAACGCTTCCGATAACTGGAGATCAGGCTTTCATTTACTTCTAGGACTAGGATTTACTCCTATGCTTTTGATCATTGTCTTGCTGCATAATCCAGTTGCACTTGAGTTTCAACTTACGCACCGAATTCTGGTGGAGAGTAGAATTCAGTTCAATTCAATTTCCCCTCAAGTTGGGGAGGGGAAGTTGCAAGTTGCCCAGGCTGTGAAGCAGCAAAGTATCCCCACAGCATCACACTGCCACCATCATGCTTGACCATAGGTATGATGTTCTTTTTGTGGAATTCTGTGTTTGGTTTACGCCAGATTTAACAGGACCACTGTCTTCCAAACAGTTCTTCTTTTGACTCATCACTGCACAGAACATTCTCCCAAAGTGTTTGAGGATCACCAAGGTATGTTTTGTCAAAATTCAGACAAGCCTTAATGTTCTTCTCGGTTAGCAACGGTTTTTGCCTCGCTACTCTTCCATGGACGCCATTTTTGCCCAGTGTCTTTCTGATTGTGGAGTCATGAACAGTGACCTTTATTGAAGCAAGAGAGTCCTGTAGTTCCTTTGATGTTGTCCTTGGCTCTTTTGTGACTTGCTGGCTGAGTAGCTACTGTGTTTTTGTAGGAATTTTGGAAGATTGGCCACTTCTGGGAAGGTTCACTACTGTGCTGAGTTTTTCCATTTGGAGATAATGGCTCTCAATATGGTCCTTTGGAGACCCAGAGCCTTTGAAATAGCTTTGTAACTGTGGGAATATTAAGAATGAGTTATGTGTGTATCCAACTTGGTAGTTTAGAGAAGTAACAGTATCAGTGTATTACACTATTAAACAGAGTTGCTAAGTGAAGGTCTATGCCAGATTCTGTTCACCTTTATGTGAGTCAAACAAGAATGGCTTACTAAAGCTATCCCCTTTGGTATGTGATGGGTCTTGGTGCCTCTGTCCCAGTCACTGAATTGACAACCATCGTTCATGATTTAATCATTATCTGAGGCAAATGTAAATATAATGGCTTAGGTGTGGACCTTCTTTTATCTCTATGATAATGAAATAGTCTGAGTGGTATAGTTATGTTGATTGGAATAAGAGCTGGTGTTAACTCCATGGTCTGGGGAGGGTTCCTACAACTGCTTACTTCCTTTGTACACTCTGTTTACTATCATCAACTGAGTGTTTTGTCTTTTCATGGAAGGACAGCACCCTAAATATCTTTAAAACTACAATGTATAGCTCAATGTTTTAGACTTGATGACTGCAGCGCAAGACAGCACGTTCTTATCTGTAGACTGATGCTCCTGATGTTCTACAATAAAGAATCCTGCTGAAGCTTTACCAGAGTCTTCTGGTCTTCGCTTCTGAGTTTCCAACATAACCCTTCCCAGACTAATGTATTTCAATCACCTTCTTCATCATCATTTCTGGAATTTCTTTCAACTTTGGCATAGTGTGTTACTGGGTAAGACCTTTTAACTAATTACATGCTGTTGAAATAGTTCTTTTTAAGTGCTGATTTGATTGAACAGGGTTTGCAGTAATCAGGTCTGGTTGGGTCTAGTCCAGCTGAAGCCTATTATGAATGCAGTTTTTTAGATTCCAGGAATTAGTAACTATGGGGCAAATACATTTTCACACAGGCCTAGTTGGTATTGGATAACATTTTTTTGCTTCCATAAATAACAATATCATTTAAAAAACTGTACTTTGTGTTTACTCAGGTTGCCTTTCTTTTATCTTAGATTTTGTTTTCATTTCTAAAACAATTTAGTATGAGATATACACAAAAACAGAAGAAATCAGGCAAATACTTTTTCACAGCACTGTATATATAAGCACTTTAGTCCAAAAAGTCAGGACAGCAAAGAAAATACAAAAGCACCAACAGAGCATACTGACAGACAGGTCAAGAGATTTGTTTGACATTTATAAAAATGTCAGATGTAATAATATCTTGTGAGACGCTAATGTAAGTCAAAAGGTTCCTGAGTAAAGTCATGTTATAGGACATGTGTAATTAAAGGATAATGCCTAAGGGGCTTATGACCATACACCATTAGACCCTAGGAAAGAAACAAAAAGGGCAGAGGGCTGTTAGGGCTCTTTGTACAAACCAACTTTAAATTGCCAACACTCCAACAAATAAGGCAAAAGAAGCTGGAAATGTTTATTTTTTTAGCAAGTCTATTGATCCATTGCTGTAATTCTCAAATTTACCTTTATGGTAGTTCAACTACAGTAGGATATAACTTATGTTAAATGATGAAGAAGATGAAGAAATTCTCTCAATTTTGTACACCTGTAAATACAATATGATCCATCCTAAACATGATACATTTATCCAATGTTCCCATATGCAGTACATTCTTTGAACATTATGCACGGAACATGTGTCATTTGGACAATTACCAAGATAGGAGGTAACACAACAAATCATCGCAAATGTATTGGATCCCTTCATGTTTAGTTTCAGTACCAACTAATTCTTATAAAAGGTCTTAGGTACACTAAACGGTACCATTCCTTGTAGTTGTACAATTTTGTACAATTAGTTTGTATCTTTTATGTAGAAAGGTGCATATAGTGTACCTTTAATTCTTTACTTTTAAAAAGGTCATTATGGACAAATTATGTACCTAGACTCGGCATGCATTATCCATGTATTATCCACAGCTCGTTGTGGGACATGTGTTTTTGTTACGCCGGTAAAGCACTGGGCCGATTCTAGTTCACCAGATCTGGCTGTAGAGTTTGGGTGTCACGATTTCCCCTCGAGCTAGCACTGTAGCATGCAGCGTGCTTGGAGACCCGAAACACGAGTTTGATGCATGAGCTCTTAGCTAACGCACGCTTTTTGGTCTTCAGTGACATTGACTTTGTTCACTTTCTACATGTGCTTTTGTTATGGTTTTTGTCCTGTCTCCACCCCTGTCTTGCCATTTGGTTGTTTCCTGTAGTTGTGTCATCAGTGTTTTCAGCTGACTTGTATTTTACCCCTGATTACGTTCCTCATTTAAACCCCTTGTGTCTCTTTATACGTTGCGTAGTATTGAGTGTTATGTCCTTACCAAGCGGTTGTTTTTTGTTTCTCATTTTTAATTCTTTAGGCAGTTTATGCCTGTTTGTAGATCGCCTGACACATTGCCTGTTATTTAGACCACGCTACTGTCTCATGATTTGGATTTGTCTGCCTGACCTACACAAATAAATGTTTTTAACTGCACTTGCATAGGTTATCACCTTCATAACGTTTAATATGTGACACTGTGACACTTCTTGCAATGACTCAGCTTGGTTAAATCAGATCGTTGCATTAATGTAGCAATAATTATATGCGTAACATAAAATTGACTTAATTCCCTGACAGTACCTGATAATGTGTTAACTGCACGTTTAATGTCATGAATTTGTCAAAAAACAAAGTATCTGCGGTAAAAGATGAATTAAAAATAATAATAGTATAAGACAGAACATGCACTAATATTTATAACAGTAGCAAATATATTTAGATATAACACAGCAGGTCATTCTTTTATATGCTTTTATTTCATTTAAACACGCTGTGTTGTGCTCTCAGGTGATTTCATCTTCACTCGCACAGCAGTCGGAGGGGTCTTGTACCTGTGGTAGTGGGAGATGTCCACCATGTTTGTGCAGTTTAGACGCAAACAAAACAAACGATTATTTAGCAAGAGATATGGGATAATTTAGATAAAACAATTCGGGTAAGCATCAAATTGCATTTACATTTCGAGTATTTTACTTTGCAAACGCTCATAAAGGAACTTGTAAAACGTGAGTGTTCTTGAGTGTTCACGCTGCACTAAACTTTGACGAGCAACACTCTGACCAGCATGTACAAGGAGAAAGAGCAGGGTTGTTGGTATTTGTATTTTTACTTTCCAAACTCCTCATTTTTATGAATGTAATTGTATTAAGCAAACTTTGTTTTGATTCCATATTTTTTCAAGGACAATAAAGGCTTAGTGAGAGTTAAGAGGATTTGTTTGTTCTATTAGGTAATACTATAGCTCAACATGTTTTTTTTTTTCAATAGTGGCTTTTAAGCTGTATATTCAAAATTTAACAAATAACAAATCTGTATATTCAAACATTGGTAACTTTTGTTATTATATATTTAGCCGAAAGACTTATGTAAGTTTTACATTTACATTTAGCTGAGCTTGAAATGGTACATAGACGACAAATTTAAAATCTTTCATAACAATGATGTATTTCAATAGCTGGTGGCTAGTGAATGGATGACAGTCTAACTGAATGGAAATAAAGGTGTGCACACCAGGATCAAGGATCCGGTTCATAACCGAGGCTTGGGAAGTGGTAGCTCAGAGGTTAAGATGTTGGACTTCTGATTGGAAAGTCGTGAGTTCACATCCCAGCATTGACAAGCTGCTACTGTTGGGCCCTTGAGCACGGCCCTTAATCCTTAACTGCTCAGTTGTATAAAAAGTAGATAATTGTAAGTTGCTCTGGATAAGGGTGTCTGCCAAATGTGGTGCATGATTATTACTTCTTTTGGGGAGGTTAACAACAATGTGTTTTATAGACAGATATCAGGAAGCTTGGGTCAAACTTCCATAGGCAACACTGATGTCTGACTTGCAGACCGATGAAGATCATCCAGCATGCACAAAAAGAAAAAAACAGGTTTGTTTGGATTTTAAGTATTTCCTTTTACCAAAAGAAACACAAAAATTAAAAGTCTGTCAGCAGCAACAACCTAAGGGTGAGTAGATGACAGAACTTTAATTTTTGGGTGAACTATAAGAAAATTGCAAACATATTGCATTCACTATTGCATTACAACCTGCAAATTTTTCTACGGCACTATTTTAATACTTTTTTTATCCAATGAGGGGAAATAAAAGACGGACAGATAATTTTGAGATTCCCAGCACCTCTCGGCAGGTGCACCGCTAGGGTTTCTAGGCCCCCTAGCTAATTTGTATTCCGGGCGCCAAGCCCCCACCCCCAATTATCTTTTCTTATTGTAAAAACAACCATTATCAATAAGCATAATTATTGCATATTCAATAAGAGACTATAAAGAACTATATTGGAACAGTTTACTAATTAAACGGAAATTATGCATTTAGACCTATATACAAATAACGATATATACGGTACAAGTAATTAACACCATTGTACTCTCTCATACACAGACACTATAAAAACTCTGTCTGGATGTCTTTATAAGCTGTTGACTTGTAATTTCTTATTCTGTAAGTACCAAGAACAATTAACTTTATTATTATTATTATTATTATTATTATTATTATTATTATTATTATTATTATTATTATTCATTGAGTGGAAATTAGCTAAAACACTGAGAGGATCACTGAATCAGTGAGTTGAACTTGAGAATCAAATCGGTTGAATTTGTGAATGAATCATTCAGACTGATTTTATCAACGGGATTCTCCAATTCATTGAAATGAAGTGACTCAAACAAACAATTCACTAACGAATCGGATATCATTACAACACTTCTTTCATAAACTCACTCGGGACAATTAAAGCAGATTTATATGATTACATTAAATTTCAACCGATTCCGCACAGAAAGCTGTTGACTTCGGTTAGCTTGACTAGACTTCGGTTAGCTTGAGTATATACAACACTGGACTAGTTTTATTATCGCTTGGTGCTTTCGCGTCCTTTTTGAACCTCAATGCTCCATTACTATTGCTCGATTGCATGGAAAATCATACATTCTTGGAAATATTGTGTTCCAACTTCCAAGGATAAACATCGGAGTGAGTAACTGATAGGATTTCTATTTTAGGTTAATTATAACAGCTTCATACAGGCTAGCTCCAGAATCATAGCTCAAAACAGGGAACATAAAAGGCCTTATTTTTTGAAAAACTGGGTGTCTTCCCCATCTTGCTCTCTCCTCTTTTCATGTCTTTCCTCTTTTGGTTTCCAGATTTTGTCTATGCCATCTCTTGCCATCTACCTGATGCATAACGACTCACAACTGTGAAGTGGCATGTTTCTGAATAATCCGCGAAAGTCTTAAGGGGACACACACATGCACTTGACACAGTCTGAGGGCATTCATCATAGCGTGCTTCTTAATAGATTATATAAGGCCATATAAATATCAAAATCATACAGGAAAATATGGGTCTCTGCTGGGCCCCCTGTCTGACCAGGGCTCTTAGAATCATCCTAATCTTCCCCCTGTTATGGCGCCCCTGCCTCTCGGAGCATTTATGGTCCGTTTACAACTGCAGATGAAGATATAAGATATAAGATATATATGAAGAACCTGTTATAATCACTCATGTGTTTGTAAGTATTCACAAAAACTTTTCATTTAACTAGTAATGGGGACCTACAGAACTAAAGAAGTTTATTTAAATTTGTTTTAAATATATTATTTTATTCTTTTTTTTGGTGGGTGTCCAGACTAATATTTAATTGTCCTGTTTCTCTTACCAAACACTATATGACAATAAGCTACATGTTGATGTAATGCTCATTTATTATTTCTGTATTTTACAGCCCTGCTGACTGCAGTTTTAAGAACACAAGAGGTCATGAAGGAACAGCTGGTCATGATTCTAAAAAATCAGCAAAAGCAGGGCACTGCTTAATCTCAAAATGATGGTGACCTACCAGACATCAGCACATTTGATCCCCCTTTGTCTGATCTGGAAAGGCTTGAAAGCCAACTGAAGGAGAAGCCAGAACAAATGAAAAAGTTTGTAAAGTAAGTTAAATGCAGTATTCAGATAACCTCTGCATCACCCTTTTTCTTTTAAAGAAATGCATTCATTTTTTTTTTTTTAATGATATTCTAATACGGTTTTATTGTTAACATGGCCATATTGATGTTTAATTTTGTGTGTGTTTGTGTGTGTGTGTTTAAAGAGCTGGAAAAATATATAAGAAGATGGTTACAACTTGCTCCTGACAGGGATGGAGGAAGGAAGCAAAAAGCAAAAGCAATTTACCAAATGTTTCACTTGATTGTTGTTTGACTGTTTGCAATTATTTTCATATATTCTTATATTCACTTTAACACTTTTTCTAGATTTATGCCCAAAAAATAGAGGTGTTTAAATTTTTGTTGCTTGTGCAATTTATAAATAAACATTTGTCCTTCATATTTTTTGTGTTTGTTTTACATAATTTGTAACAAATAAGGGATAGTTCTAAAATATTTATACTGAAAAACAATTACAATGTACAGTCACACTCTAATCATATCTAATCACACACACGCACAAGGGAAGTTCAAATGAAAACATAAACATGTTATATTTCACCTGATGCTGGAATATATATATAGGTTGACATTAAACATTTGCTGTAATACACCACAAGTAGTTATACATGTTATTCAATAAATATTAATGAAGGTATAAATTTTATGTAACAAACTAAATCGCACTGGCTCCGGTTTGTTTGACTGTCAAATCTGGTACCACACTACATACTCATTTAAAAATTAACATTTGATAATAAGTTCTGATCAAAGTCTGATCATTGAAGTTTCATTATGGTTGCATAACTACATAGAAGCAGTGACAAGATGAAGATTTCATTTAAATCAAGATGGTGATCTCAAGTCAAGTCAAGTCAAGATCGATCTGCGATCAATTAGCGACCGACGCTTAGTAGTTCCAACTCAGCGTGGCTCAAGGTCCCTTTCCAGAACCTTCAAACTAACTGTTCCTCAGTGGTGGAATGAACTTCAAACCTCAATCCGGACCTCAGAATCTCTCACCATCTTCAAAAAACAGCTAAAGACCCAACTCTTCCGTGAACACCTAACCAACTCATAAAAATTTTAAAAATTAAATAAAATAATATTTGCACCTACACCTCTACTCTGCGCACTTTCCTTCTTCTGGAACTCAATTAATGGATCTTGTATGGTAGCACTACTTGTATTGTTCTCTGCTTGATATATCGCTTTGCTTGTATTTTCTCATTTGTAAGTCGCTTTGGATAAAAGCATCTGCTAAATGAATAAATGTAAATGTAAATGTAATGGTGCAGTGGCAAAGAAACTCTTGGAGACATTAAAGTTGTGTTCCAGGAAAAAACCTCACAAATTTACGAGAAGAATGAAAAGTGTTGAAAGAACAGGAACATTTCCAGTTTGACTTGAGCTGTATCAGGAGAAAAGTCTTAAAGTTCAGGAAGGATTTTCAGGGTCTAGTGAAGGAAAAGCCCTGAAAAGGGAGCAATGCTTTAAAAGTCATAAGCAACAGTTTTTAATAGAGGAGGGTTGACTCTGGTAGCCAGTGTAGCTGTAGTGATGCAAGGTGATATTTTAATATGAGTGAAAACTGGTTGGGTTTTGCAAATACTCATGATTTTGTAAGGCTTTAACCAATAAGCCCAATGAAGGCAATTACAGTAATTCTAACAAGTAGTTATAATGCACAGAGAGCATGTTGACCATTTCTGGTCAGTTGGCAAAGAAAGAACCCAATGTAAGTCCAGACAACTTTCGATCTCCTCATTCCTTACTAGCATCTGAATCTGGAGTATACTTAGGCTCGGATGCAGCTAAACAGCAGAGGAAGTGTGTTACATAAGAAATAGAAACATCGTTATTCTGTTCAGGCAACAGCGTTGGCCTGTGTTTGAACTCGGCCAGGAATTACCACAAGGCATACAGTATTTTGTAAAACGGCCGAACTCCCACACCGTAAAGAGTGTGCATAAACAGCTTCTATCTATCTATCTATCTATCTATCTATCTATCTATCTACCTATCTATCTATGAATCTCCATCTATCCATCCATTTTCGGTACCACTTACCCTACACAGGGTCACGAAGAGCCTATTCCAGGGAAACTGGGGCACAAGGCAGGGGGACACCCTGGACAGGGTGCTAACCCATCGCAGGGCACAATCACATACACATTCCCAAATTACGGATGGTCAGAGACGGGAATCAAACCCCCAACCCTGGAGGTGCAATGTGCTAACTAATAATAGATTTATGTATGGTTTTTGAAAGAAGTCTCCAGTGTCAGTGCTTTGCAAAAGTCAGCAAGCATTCTGAAATTGCTTTTTGTCAGTAACATGACAAGCAGTATTTTTTTTTTGTCTTATAATCCTTAAGACAAAGAAAAAAAAGAGGCTGGTGAGGGAAATGACTATTTATAGCTATACATAAGTGATAACAGGTACTAATTTATTTTCCATAACAATAAATGTAACTAGCCATTCATTCATAAACTAAAATTGTAATCATTGGCAAATCACTGTGATATAAGAAGGGGAAAAAAACAAAAATACAATTTGAGATGTACAGTACTGTGCAAAATCTTAGGTACCCTATGTTTTTAGTACAAACTTTGTTATAGATTTTTATTTTATGACTTCTACATTATCGAGTCAGTACAAAAACATTTTAGATTTCCAAACATAGTTTTCTAGCACAAAATTAAAATTTTCATATCATTACGTTTGTATGTCAGTAAAGAAAAGCAGCATATTATGCAAGAGACCACTTTTCAGACAAAAAGCATAATGAAGGCTGCTGTGTTTTGCTGCAAAAATAAGAAGCACGTGTGACAGTCAAAGCCTCTTGAAGAACTGTGGCTGGTTCTGCAAGATGCTCAGTAAAACTTACAGCTAATTTCTTCATAAAACTGCACACAATGTACCTTTGACTACTTTTTTTCAGGGTCGTCACACTGAATATTGTCTTTGTTTCATTTATTACTGTTTATTGCTCTTTATAGTACTTTTAAAATGTAGAAACATTT
Organism: Ictalurus punctatus; assembly: GCF_001660625.3. NCBI lineage: Eukaryota > Metazoa > Chordata > Actinopteri > Siluriformes > Ictaluridae > Ictalurus > Ictalurus punctatus. The sequence goes on from NC_030443.2 coordinate 6,425,991, forward strand.
AATTAAATTATTTTTGGCATCTTTGCTCTACAGCATTTCTTTGCATGTGCCTAAGATGTTTGCACAATACTGTACATAATGCACTTTTGGGCAGTAACTATACTTTGCTTCAAGCCACATTGCACCACTCTGGTGTGGACTGATTTACTATAACAGCCCCCCACCACCACCACCAAGTGTTCCCTTCAACTCCACATTGCATTAGCTGAATGCTGTGGGAAGCACCCTCGCGCGTGACAGGTATCTGAAGCTTGTGTAACATCATGCCTATTTATAGGCCCTCCGTGATTAGGTGACATGGCAATTAAGCGCGTCGCCCAATATAGAAATGACACCTGTGAACTGCACCGTCAGCCTTATTATCTACATATTAATATTAATACGTAATACATAATTAATACATAATGAATTAATAATTAACACATTAATATAGTAACTGAATGTCGGTCGTTTGTGTAACGCCCGTAAAAAGACTAATTTTCTCTCAATCTTTTCCAAAGAAAAAAAAGCAAAAGAAAAATCTTTTTTCTTTTCTGTCCCTTTAAAAATAAGGGAGAAAAGTATGAGTGAGAGAATTCAGGAATATGCCTTGCTCCCATTTCATCACGGGGAGGAATGCACACTTTCTGTTTGAAGTGTCTAGGGTAGGAGCACTCCACAGCAGACCTCGAGAGGTCTGACTGTGCGCATTGTGAATGCCTTACAATTAGGCAGCTCCGCTCACGACTCACTCTCTTCTCAGCTGAAGCGAGTTCTGGGCCGGCCGCTGCTGAGGCAGCCAGCCGTCTCAGGTCTGGGGGATCATGTATGGATCTTGAAGAGGAGCTGGAGAGGAGTGCTGCTCTATCTGTTGCTTTGTTTTCCGGGTCCGGCTCTCTGGTTAATTTTTGAGCTTGTATCGCGACTCCTCCTTCCACTATGGAAAGCCCAAAAAAAAAAAAAAAAAAAAAAAAACACAAACACGCTCAAAAAATTCCTCTCCGACTCCGAGGAGCCAGAATGGTGTGCTAAAAACTGAGAGCAGCATATAAAGAGCTGCTTGAAGTGATTACTAATGCTGGATGAGCTTTTTTCGCCCAGTGAAAATAAATCTCTCAAACTGTAGAAAACTACCCTTTTTTCCAGAAGCGCATGACAAAATATGACGCTTCTGGGGGAAAACCATGCATAAGCCGCATTTATAACCCCGCTATGTCTGATTATTCGGCCATTGTGCGGAATGAACGCATGGCTATTTAGCTATGCTGACGGTGGAGGAGGTGCTTGTGAGCTACCTCTCTCCATAGACGGCAGGTAATTTAGGGGGGCCGGGTTTGCCATCCAAACCATGTAAGGCCACCGCAGCATTGGTGGGCAAGGCCTATGTAGTAGTGAGTCTTGCTTGTGGGTCACTGCAGACAATGGAGGTGTTGCAGGCCTACCAAGGAGACCTGCTGAGTGAGCTCGACATACGGTGGCATTCAGCCAGTTCCTTCCCTGTTGTGTCGAGTTCACCACGAGTCATTCATCCACGAGTGTAGCCCGGGCCAGCACTAGTGCGAAGGCGGCACAGAAGGCAAGTATGGCAGCCTGCCTCCCCCCGCAGACAGCCAGGGGAACCGGGTGACCACAATCGCGCCCTGCTACTAGGCCTGATCTGGGAATGGTCATAAAGGCCAAGCAGACAAAGGAGTAGTGGTCATGAGGGGCCGTGGAGGGACGTATCAGGGGACATGAGGTTGTTAAGGCAGTTAGCCCCCAGTGCTACTGTAGGACCTCCCCTAGCCAAGGCTGTCCCAAGTTTTCAGTGTTCTCCGGTCAGCAAGCTGTCACAGGGCAACGAAAGTCTGATGCTTTCCCTCCAATAGAATGTGGAAAAGTTAACGTCACTAAGAGACTGTGTGGCAGTGTGGAAACTACTGCCAAATGTTTCTCCATGGGTTCTGTCTACCGTAGAAAAGGGTTACCAGGTCCAGTTCAGAGCTCGTCCCCCCGGTTCAGAGGTGTGCTCACCACAGTAGTCAGCACAATTCAGAGCCCGACGGTAGCGCAGGAAGTAAGATCCCTCTTGGACAAAGGGGCCACAGAACATGTACCCCTTTCCATGAGGGAGGGACGTTTTTACAGCCGCTATTTCCTGGTCAGGAGTAAAAAACAGGAGTATGTGGCCAATTTTAGATCGACATCATCTGAACTGTACTCTTCAGACATATAGGTTGAAGATGCTGACGCCCTAACTTATCGTTCCACAGATTCAGTTTGAGGACTGGTTTGTGATGATAGATCTAACAGGTGCATATTTCCACATAGAAATATTGCCCAGTCACAGGAAGTTCCTGAGGTTTGCGTTTGGAGGCAACACATACCAATATCAAGTTCTTCCCTTTGGGCTAGCTTTATCCCCTCGCACCTTCACAAAGTAAATGGATGTCATTCTGGCTCCATTGTGACTCCAGGGCACCCATGTACTAAACTGCCTGGATGACTGGTTAATTCTAGCATGATCCAGGGAACTGGAGGTTCAAAATCGAGATGTTGTTCTCACCAACATTAAGAGCTTGGGGATCAAGTTGAACCTCAGAAAAGTATGCTTTCTCCAGTGTAGTGGCCAACTTTTCTAGGGGTTATAAGGATTCACTACAATGAGGGTGTTTCTATCCCCAACATGCGTAGGGTCAATCCTATCAACACTGAGCAAGATAAAGCTGTATCTTGGCATCGCCTCCAGTCTCTCTGAGAGACTGTTGGAGCTTATGGAAGCAGCAGCCAGCGTCATACCTTTGGGCCTATTGCACAGGAAACCATTTCAGTGGAGGCTGAAAAGTCGAGGTTTCATCTGAGTAATCAGTGTCACACGGCGATGCCTACGTGCTCTGACAATTTGGAAGTGTCCCTGGTTTCTAGCCTTGAGTCACACTCTAGAGGTGTCTCCTTATTGCAAGACGGTAATGACAGACACCTCCCTCACGGTCTCTGGAGCAGCCCTCATCTGGAGTGGCATATAAATTGCCTAGAATTGCGGGCCATATTTCTAGTACTGAAATTCTTTCTTCCTCAATTGAGAGGTCACCTTGTGTTGACAGATAACACAGCGGTGGTCTCATATATCGACCACCACGGAGGATTATGTTCACGCCCCCTGTTCAGACAGGTGCAACTAATTCTTCTCTGGGCAGAGGGAACGTTTTTGTCAATGAGTGCAATGTACATTCTGGGCAACTGGAATGTGGGGGCAGACATCCTATTGAGGCAGCGGCTGAGGTGCAGGGATTGGTGGCTCCGTCCACAAGTGGTGAAGTCTATATGGCAGAGGTTTGGCCAAACGGAAGTGGATGTGTTCGCCTCTGAGGAGACAACACGCTGCCCACTGTGGTTTACCCTCACTCCTCCCCAACCAATTAGGGCTGGAGTGCCATGGTGCACATGTGGCCAAGGTCACATCTATATGCTTTTCCCCTGATCGCTCTACTCCCACAAGTTCTAGCGACAGTTCACCATGACTGTCCATGTATGCTGCTAGTAGCACCTTACTGGCCAGCTTGAATATGGTTCTCAGAGACTATATCCCTGCTAGACAGCACTCCTTCGGAGATTCCCATATGCAGGGATCTACTGTCTCAAGCCGGAGGGCTGATTTATCACCCTAGGCCGTAACTATGGAAACTGCAGGTCTGGCCCCTGAGGGGCACCAGCTCATAGATTCTGGTCTCACAACTGAGGATGTAGAGACCATGTAGAATGCTAGAACACCATCCACTAGGAAATTGTATGCACTCAAGTGGCGACTTTTTGTCTCGTGGTGTGAGGAACGTCAGCTGGACACAGTGAACTGCGCAATAGCTACAGTCCTGGAGTTCTTACAAGGACGTTTCTTAGCGGATTTGCCTCCTTCTACAATCAGGCTCTACGTGGCCACCATTTCAGCCAGCCATGCCCCTACTGAAGGAGCCTCTGTGGGGCAACATTCTCTAACTTTGAGGTTTGTGTGTGGTGCCAGGTGGCTGAGGCCCATCTGCAGACCACACATACCTTCCTGGGACCTTTCTGTGGTCCTGGAAAGTCTGTCAGGGGCCCCATTTGAGCCTTTAAAGTCAGCCTCTGAGAAGCTTCTGACTCTAAAGGTAGCTCTTCTGCTGGCTCTACTGCTGCTCTTCTGATCTCTCAAACGAGTGGGAGATCTACAAGTTCTTCTGCTGGCCCTTCCTGTCTTGATTTTACCCCTGGATTAGCCAAGGCCTTCCTGTATCCTAGGCCGGATTATATTCTTAAAGGGCCTACATCTGCTGCCCAGCCAGTAGTGTTGCAGGCTTTCTGCCTTCATCCGTTCCTCATGCTGGAACAAGAGAAATTGCACCGACTGTGTCCAGTAAGGACTCTCTGTACTTACGTCCACCGCTCTGTCCAATGGCGTAAGTCAGAGCAGCTACTGGTTGGCTTTGGTGGCAACAGTAGAGGTGATGCTGTGTTGAAGCAGCACATCTCTAATAATATAGTGGAAGCAATCTCTACCGCTTATGAGGTGCGCGGTCTCACTACGCTTCTGGGCATAAGGGCTCATTCCACTAGGGGGGTCGCCTCCTCGAAGACTTGGTCCAAAGGGGTATCCTTACAGGATGTGTGTGCTGTGGCGGGGTGGTCTACGCTGCACACATTCATTTGATTTTACAGCCTGGATATACATTCTGGCCCGGGGCTTGAGTATCTGGCAGTGACCCTTGAACTCAGATCTTTTTGAACAGGCCGTACCCTCAGCATGACGGAGTGGGTATTCTCGTTCCCACAGCGTTCAGCTAATGCAACATGGAGTTCCCTTTGAAAGGGAACATCTGGGTTACGCATGTAACCCTGTACCCTTAGAAGGGAACGAGATGTTGCGCAGCATTGTCATACTAAGGTATGCCTGTGAATTGCACTTCAGATAATAGAGACTGACGGCACGGTTCACAGGTGTCGTTTATATCTCACGCGACGCGCTTAATTGCCACGTCACCTGATCAAGGCAGGCCTATAAATAGGCATGATGTTACACAAACTTCAGATAACGGTCACGTGAGAGGCCACTTCCCACAGCATTCAGCTAATGCAACGTCTCGTTCCCTTCTCAGGGAAAAGGGTTACATGCGTAACCCAGACATTTTATTCCTTGCTCGTTCACTGTTTTAGGGAATATCTTAAATTTCTACAGTGATTTATCTTCTTTTACTCTTGCGTGATGTTTTAAAAATACCACAGCCCCCAGGATAATAATGATAGCACTTGAGAGCAATTTTTTTAAATTATGCAATTGTAATATGATATGTATATGAAAATTTTTATATTTTCAATTGTTCTATAAGGCCTGAAATAAGAGATTATGACAGATAACTTAAATTAAAGATATTATTTCCCGTATTCATACAAAGAAACTCTATTCTGCCACAGTTCTATAGACATTAACTACTATTAATCACAACTGTTCTCATGATGGGTGACTTGACAGAAATATTGATGGGGCAATTTACCTTTTAATAAGATCTCTGCAAAACTTGCAAATTAGTCAGCATAGATAATAATTACATTACCGTTTGACTATTTATTCACCTAATTATTGTTTTTTGACAGCTTATCAATAAACACGCTTTTCATACAGTGGTCAGTTTTTCCTGAAACATCTTTATTTGCACCGTATTTACAGTACATAATACTGTATAATACCATATACCCCCCCCCCCCCCCCCCCCCACTCCCCCACCAGTTGTAGACAGCAACAACAGTAAAATTCTTGGAAAACATCTACAGCAATTTGAGTTATTAAGTATTTATGAATTGTTTAATTTGCTATGCTATCATATAGCTTATATATGCAGTCAGCCCCAGAAATATTGGCATGCTTGGTAACAATTGGATAAAAAATGTTTTTGGTTAGTTAGCTTAACCCTCACACTAAAAATATAAGAGAACTGTAATGTTTTATTGAAGAACATTTATTAAAATGTTAAAAATAAAAAAACAAACAAAAAATATTCATATGTAAATTACTGGCACCGCTGCATTTAGTACAATGTGCAACCTTTCTAAAATAACAGCACTGAGTCTTCTCCTGTAATGCTTGGAGAATAAAGGAAGGAATCCGAGACCAGTCCCACATACAGAATCTCTTCAGATCCTTCAGGCTTCTGGATTGTGCAGTCATAAGCTTGATTCAGTGGTCATTCAACCATTTTTCTGGGGCAGTGTGAGATATTTTTTGATAATAAACCATATTCCCTCAGCCTTGCCTCTGCAAGAAAAATAGCACCGTGGGTCCAGCACACCACTTGAGATGGCCTTGCTTAAAGGCCTCACAGCACGTCCCTGACAGGGATGGATTTGGAATTACAACTACAGCAATTGTAATTTAAATTATAAAACTTAATATTCAGACAAAGATGTGGACCAGTTTACCACTCTCTGAAAATTCTTTGTGTACTACAAAGTAAATATGTTGTGTGCATTTGTGCACGTGTTTTCCTCATCTCTAATTAAGTCATATTCAAACAGAAATAGTGTCCACTTAATTAATTTACAGACATAAAAGGATTCTGAAAGTTATCAGTTTGACAACATACCTCACATCTAATGACCTCTTAAGAACACAATCATGTTTGTGATGCACCAGCCAAAATTACCTACCTACGTAGTATAATATACTACTGTAACACAGCAAGTAATGAGAAGGACAGACCAACAAAACCACATTTCAATGGTCCATAGTCATAGTAAAGTGACAAATTGTATGTGGAATTGCACGTCAAGTATGACAGCAGTAAATTTTGCCAGGTTAAATTACAACATGAGTACAAAATAATGTGCATGGTATAGCATTTCAGGTGAGATTGTGCAGTAAATATTTACAGTGATAATTATATGTTAATCTACTTTTGAGAAACTTATAAATCTGCTAATTACTAAAACTTATCATTTTTTTTAACTGGTAGAAATTGATTTCCACAAATATTATACCTAGTCTTTGGTGGTATTTATTTTGTGTACTCTGTCACAGTTCACTGAGTCTCTCTCAGTGTTAAAAAATTGTACAGTATTAACACCACACTATATTTATACACCTTTAACCACCCCAAATGCCACATTTATTAAGGGTAATTAGATCATTTGAAAGACACAAGTCCATTTTCTTTTTCCTCCATCCCAGTATCCTCACTTCCTTTTCTTCCTCTTCCTTTTCACCATGTCACCTTAAAACAAGCCAATACTGAGGCCATCCTTTCTCAGGCCTTTTTGATTGATTTGACATTTTGAATAATTCAGTACTCGAATATGGAACAGCATCTTTTAACTGATCTTTTTTTTAATCTGCCCCCTCCTTTTCCCCCTTCTCTGCCTGTCCACCTCCTATGGGCTGAGAAATTGCTCTATGTCAGTTAGATGGGCTTTAGATTCATTGTAAATTATTCAGTGAGTTTCAGCTGTTTTATGGCACTTTGGCTGGGGAGCGGCAATGACTTTCTCTGTCAGTCACATTGTCACATGGAAAGAGGTTCAAGAGATGGAACTAACAAGGAGACTTGCCAGGTTTACTTGAAGTAGAAATACATGAGACATTTGGGACTGAAGAGTGAAAAACAAAACTAAACTTTATACAAATCAGAAAGAATTAAAATAAACATGGGCTAAAAAACTACAGACAAGGCACCGTCAAACAATCTACAGGCAAAGTCACACATGGCTTGGACAGGCAAGGGATATATAGTCAGGTCCATAAGTTCAGTTCGATAAAATATTAATTGTATAGTGCTTTTAACGATGTATATTTGCACAAAGAAGCTTTACAGAAATAAACACATTCAAGATATAACTTTTAAATGTATGAATTTATTCATACATTGGCGACGGTGGCAAGGAAAAACTCCCTAAGAACAACAGTTGGCCAGATCAAGAGCACCTTCGAAGAGGTAAGGGTATCTGTGTAAAGGTCACCAATCAAGAGAAGCCCTCACCAGACTAGATACATAAGGCTTATCACAAGACATAATCCAAGCCTTAAAAAGAGGAAAACCAGATTAGAGTTTGACAAAATAAAAAATAAAAAAACCAACAAACACCAAAGTAGTTCTGAAACAACATCCTCAACCTTCATGTAATGGTGTGGGAGTGTACGGCTGGCAGTGGAACTGATTCCCTTATATTTATTGATGATGTAACTGCTGACAGTGTAAAGGTCTATATTATCTGCTCAGATTTAGCCAAATGCTTCAAAACTCTTTGGATGTTGCTACACAGTACAGATGAATGAGGATGATCTGAAGCATACTTTGAAAGCAAGACAAGACTTTATTAAGACAAAGAAGTGGAATGATTTGCAATGACCAAGTCAATAAACTGACCTGAATATAACTGATAATGCATTTCACTTGCTGAAGGCATAATAGCACAAGCAAATGTAAAGACAGCTGCAGTAAAAAAAAAAAAAAAAAAATATATATATATATATATATATATATATATATATATATATGTGTGTGTGTGTGTGTGTGTGTGTGTGTGTGTGTGTGTGATTGTGTTCTTTTGTCCAATTACTTTTGGACCCTAACAAGGGAGGGGGGGGGGGGAGTGGGGTGCATGGAGGGTTTTGGCGCATATAGAAAGAAAGTCTGCACTTTGTTTTAACAAATCCAATATACTTTAGTAGACAGCTAAAATAAAAATAATGTTGTCAATGTCCAAATATTCATGACCTGGCTGTATATACACGATAAATACCTAGCAGGGTATAAGGACTAATGACAAAGTGGGATAGGTATACTTTGGGATACTTTGGGATGTGGTACGGTAGCTGCACCGCAGCAGACAGGGAGAGGCTTCAGAGGGTAGTAAGAGCAGCACAGAAGATCATTGGCTGCCCTCTAACCTCCCTGATGGATATTTACACTTCCCGTTGCCTCAGCAGAGGAAAAACTATCATTAAGGACAGTTCTCACCCTGGCTTTGATCTGTTCAATCTGTTGCCCTCAGGGAGACGTTACAGGTGCATCAAAACAAGGACTAGTAGATTTAAGAATAGTTTCTTCCCAAAAGCTATTACCATGATAAACAAACACATGTACTGAGTCCACAGCATATGTATATAGTGTCTCAAAACTGTGCATTTCATAGTACCTCCCCCATCCACCCCAATATCTATCTTGCATATCTATCTTGCATATATTGTATATCTTGTTTATTTATTTTGTTTATTTATCTTGTTTATTTATCTGTGTATTATTATCTGATTATCTGTTTATTCTTCTTGTGTATTGAATGTATATGTTTGCATGGAACAAAAAGGAGTGGCTCTTAATTTCATTGTACATATGTATAGTGACAATAAAAGGCATTCATTCATTCATTCATAACTAGGGGACATACAGGTGATAGGGTGAAGAGCAGAGCAGAATTAGTCATAATAATGAAATCAGATACGGAAGAAAAAAGACTGGGGTGGTAGAGTGACCAAACCAAGAAGTAATTAAGCCATGTTAGGGAAACCATGACAGAGTGCAAAGCATACAAACCAAGAATGAATAACAAGGAATCTTTAAATAGATAATGACAAACAGACTAGAAGTGGTGCATTAAACAAAACTGGAAGTGACTATCACAAAGTTAGGGAAACTGGTGTGACACTGCCCACTGGTATGTGTACATGTGTGTGTGTGTGTGTGTGTGTATTTCTGTGTGTGCACATAATCTTTTGATTACTCAGAAACTATAACGGTCCAAACGTATTCCCCTTAATATTTCCCTCTGCTCTCTGTCTAGAATTCTCTTAAGTATGTGTGTCAAGCACACAGCAGGCTGTATTTAATCCCTCGCCCCTGCCTGTAATTAGTTCGGTGATTAACCTCGCCACTCCTGATCACATCAGCCTGCCTTAATGATGCTATTACCACTCGCTGTTTACTCATCTACCACTGTTTATCCTGTATACAATATTAGCTCATATCTTGCGCCCAGATACACATTTACGTAGATGATCTTATTAAAAAGAAGTAGCGGTGTAGAAATAGTCATGTGATTGTAAACTCATAGTGAAATTGCCAGATATTGCCAGATTATTATTCACCCCCATTGAACACAAAATACCCCTAATATTAAAGTGCACAGGAAAATGAGTTCTGTGGCAACCAATCTGCTTCAAAGTCATATAATAAGTTGAATGGAGTCCACCTATGTGCAATTAAAGTGCAACATGATCTCAAAATAGTGTATGGCTAAATGTTGGTGGACGCCTGACCGTTACACTTATATGTGCTTTTTGAACATCCAGTTCCAGATTTAGTCCCCCTTTGCTGTTACAATCACCTCCACTATTCTGGAAAGCCTTTCCACTAGATTCTGAAGCATGGCTGTGGGGATTTGTGCTTTCAGGCACAGAGCATTAGTGAGGTTGAGCACTGATGTCAAGTGAGAAGGTCTGGTGTGTAGTCGGCACTCCAATTTATGCCAAAGGTGTTCATTGGGGCTGAGGTCAGGCTTGGGGAACTTGAGTTCTTCCACACCAACCTTGGAAAACCATGTCTTCATAGACCTCACTTTGTGCACAGGGGCATTGTCATGATGGAAAGTTTTGCCCTAGGCCCCTTAGTTCTAGTGAAGGGAAATCTTAATACCACAGCATACAAAGACATTCTAGATAATTGTGTGCTTATAATTTTGTGGGAACAGTTGTATATGGCCCATATACAGGTGTGATGGTCAGGTGTCCACATACGTTTGGCCATATAGAGTATGTGGCACAATATAATATTTTAATCAAACATTTAATTAATTATTTATACTAACAGGAACGTCTTAATGGATATATAGAACATAATGTTTCTGCAGTACTTGACGAGAACTACATACAATTTTTTAAAAAAGTATTTATTTCTTCTGTGGTTTTGTTTAATTGTTTCAGAAATTAAAACAAAATCTAAGATAAAACAAAGGCAACCCGAGTAAGCACAAAATACAGTTTTAAATGATAGTTATTTACTGAACCGAAAAAGTTATTCAATACCAAATGGGCCTGTGTGAAAATGTATTTGCTACCGTAGTTACTAATTCCCCAAATCTATGGAACTGCATTCAAAATGGGGTTCAGATGGACTAGACACAACCAGGCCTGATGACTGCAACTGCTTTTCAATCAAATCAACCCTTAAATTTTTCAACAGCATGAAGTTGGTTAAAAGGTCTTACCCAGTAACACACTATACCAAAGTTGAAAGAAATTCCATAAATGATGAAGGTGACTGAAATACATCAGTCTGTGAAGGGTTACAAAACTATTTAAAAGGCTCTGGGATCTCAAAGGACCACAGTGAGAGCCGGTATCTCCAAATGAAAAAACTCGGCACGTAAAAGATGCCAGAATTCCTCCAAGAGCACGGCAACTACTTATCCAGGAAGGCACAAAAGAGCCAAGGACAACATCAAAGGAACTACAGGCCTCTCTTGCATCAATAAAGGTCACTGTTCATGACTCCACTATCAGAAAGACACTGGGCAAAAATGGCATCCATGGAAGAGTGGCGAGGTGAAAACCACTGCTAACCCAGAAGAACATTAAGTCTCATCTGAATTTTGCCAAAACACACCTTAATAATCCTCAAACATTTCTGGAGAATGTTCTGTGTTGAAAAGTGGAAGTGTTTGGAAGACAGGGGTCCCCTTACATCTGGTGTAAACCAAACACAGAATTTCACAAAAAGAACATCATACTTACGGTCAAGCATGGTATTGGAAGTGTGATGGTGTGGGGATGCTTTGCTTCTTCAGGACCTGGGCAACTTGCAATAATTGAGGGAAACATGAATTCTGCTCTTTAACATACAATCCTAAAGAAGGATGTCCTGTCTTCAGTCTGCAAGTTGAAACTCAAGCATAAGTCTGAAGTGTCACCTGTAAAAAGTTTTTTTATTTTCACCTAAAAAAAAGTTTTGTTTTTTTTGTTTTGTTTTGTTTTAAATAAAAAAAAATTCTTAATTATGAAACTGTTTTACACCTTGATTTTGGGGCATTCCCTTTTTAAGTCAAATTCATTCCCATCTGCTAAATCTTAAAGGTCCTTTAAAGAGCAAATTTTATAAAAATCATAATCTTAAAATGTATTGTCACATAATAAGGTCATGTCCGAGCTCAAACAAAAGAAATGTTTCATTACTAGTGTCTATCTCAAAATATTTGTGGATGGGCTTAGTGTCAATAATTCTAATGTCACATTGAAAAATGGGCACAAATTTTAATATTTAACAATGCCATCGCATTTAAACATGTCAAGCAACGTGGAAGATGCTAAATAGCCAATACAGACAATACAGGCTATGTTAAGCCCCAATTAAATTTTGGACTAGTTTTACATGGGGAGGTATCTCTGGGATTTTAGTCCTAACCATAATGTTAGTGATATGTTATGAATTACACCAAATTGTACCTTCCATAAAATTACCAGTAATATAGGTAATTTACACAGCAATAAGTAAAAACGTTCTGACCACCTGCCTAATATGCTTTTTCAAAGATGCCCCATGGTATCTGGCATGAAAGACATTAGCAGCAGATTCTTTAAGTCTTGTTAGTTGAGAAGTGGAGCCGCTATGGATCAGACATGTTCACCCATATTCCACAGATGCTTGTATTGAGATCTGGAGATTTGGAGGCCAGGGCAACACTCTTGAACTCTTCATCATTACCATGGGCACCCAGACCAGTGTGTGACTACAAAGCCCCATATACAGCAGGGTGTGATGCACTGTATGGTGTGACACATTCCTCCCATAACCATCAGTAAAATTTACTGTGACACAGTAGCCCTTCTGTTGGTTCGGACCAGACAGGATATCATTTGCATGCATCAATTACCCTTGGGAGCCCAAAATCCTGCGCCAGTTCAGGGTTTGTCTCTCCTCGGTCTACTGTTGGTAGATACTCACCACTGCTGCCCAGGAGCCTCACCATTTCTGAGATGCTCTGACCCAGTCATCTGGCCCCAGTCTCGATTTGGCCCTTGTCAAAGTTGGTCAGGTCTTCATGATTGCGCATATGAGAACCAACTGTTCACTTACCGTCTAATATATCCCAGATGTTGACCAATACTGTTGTTATGAGATCAACAATATTCAATAATATTCATGTCATCTGTGAGTGGTCACAATGTTTTTGCTTATCTGTGTGTATATCCCATCTAAATTGACACTTTGGTAAAGATTTTATTATATCCTTTGGGAAAAGAGGTTTTGCACTATACCTTCAGCATAAATACACTCCAGGAAGAGGTCTTTATCATATCCCACTGAAAACAAAACCAAATTTGGTCGAATTTAAAATGCAGAACAATAAAATGTACACAACATTTAAAATTAATTGTCAGAGAAGTGACACGTCTGGTGGGTTTTAGGTAAGTTATTCAGTTCCTAGCACAGGTATAGTCTAAATATGCATTATGGTCATGTGATCTATTTGCAGTTTGTGTAGCACAAGCATTATAACAAGACAATAATACAGGTCAAAACAATCAGTGTGTATTAAAATGAGGTGTCCGGTATGTAGTATGCATGGAACTTTTTGTGTGATGAAAATGTATACCGTATGTTGTGAAGACTTTTCCCATCAGATATTGCTACATTACCAGCCTAATTTCCTTGACATGTTTGTTAAGTAATCTTATCCAGTAGTATTTAAGACAACTACCAGATGAAGATCTGCTGCCGTTAAGTTTTGTCAAGTGCACAAACAGCTTTAGCCCAGTGGAGTTAAAATGTAGGAATACTTGCTCTCCGAAAATAAAAAAAAATTATTTCACACACAGACTACTGCAAGGTTTTGCCCTTTCTCGAGTATTTATGAGCACTGTTTCCATGGTTTTGATGTCTAGTACTCAATTCTGCTTCTGTTGTCTCCATTGTTGTTTACCTGTTTATTACTTCCCTTATTTTGCCTGCTTATATGGATTTTTACAATAAACTCACAAGCTCACGAGTGTATCTAACTACCTTCGCCTCACTGTGACAGAATAACTTACTGAATACATGGATAAAATAAAACAAACCTGAACTCTGCAAACCAGTCACAGAACAAGGAAGGCTGCTTGGTGATTATCAGGAAGTCCTAAATTTGGAAATGCGATCATGTAGCAGACATTTGCAGTACACTGTACGAAGGATCCTCCTTTTGCCCTTGTCAGAGATCCATGGTAAGTGCTGTTCCTGTAATATTCAGTTAGTTTTACTTACTTTTTAATGTTTGTTTCTTTTTTGTTCCCTTGGATAATTCATCACTGTTACCTTTCTAAGCCCAGCCCTTCATTCTAAGTATTTCTCACATATTTAGGAATCTACAGAGAGAACATGCAAAATCTTCTTGACAAGAGGGAATAACAGAACGATGAACAGGTGTGTTGCTTTGTTGAACATCTGGGAACAGGATTCAGTGTTGTTCCCATTACTATCAATCCTGTCTGTCATAAATGATGATGGAAGCACTCAATGTTCACCATCAGACCTTTGTGTCTGGGGAAAAAAAAAACCCTACCAAATGTATTTGTCTCCTCTTTGGTCTTTTACATGCAGTAAACATTGAGTACAGGAAGACATGAAATACACCCTTGAAGTCATAAAAAAATGTTTTTAGGGTTGGCACGAATTGCACAGCAAGGGTGGATGCTTTTAGAAACAAGGTCTTGCAGTAATCTGGACACCTGTTTGGCCAAGTCATTCTTCTCATTCAGGGTTCCTTTATTTTTTGCTCTCTACAAAATTTTTGACTCTCCCATTCCTGGTCTTAGGCAGCAACAACAATGTAAGAAAAAAATATTGATGCATTTGTATATCAAGTATTAAAAGGCTCACTATATTTTGATACAAACTGCAATATACTGACATAGACAGTGACTATGTTTACATGCACATCAAATTCCATTTAAGGTCTATATTCGGGTTGCAACCATATTCTGAATACAATGTTTATATGCCTACAGGCATCGGAATATTCCTGTATACATGGTTGTTGTAAGTATGCATGAGTTGCCATTCCTAAATGCCTAACCCACAGCTAAGGACTGGGCATGCACATATATCTCCATTCAGTGGAGTTTCTGAATAAGGTGTTTACTTGCAATACATTCCCAATTAAAACAGGCATATTCCAGGGATGGGAATCCGAATTTGGGGAATCAGAATATTGTCTTAATCTGAATTTGGCAGTCGGATTGCTGAATTTCCATGACTCAATATTAATTAGAATATCACCAAATTCCAATTAATATCAGAATATTGATGTGCATGTAAATGTAGTCACTGTAGCTAGTGGCAATGGGAAATCAGTCTATCACAGGGCACCATGCACACTTTCATTAAGGCAATTTAGTGTAGTTAATCCATCTACCTGCATGTTTTTGTAGGTTGAAGGAACCGGGATATTGCACAGACACGGGGAGAACATGCGAAATTCCACATAGACAGGAATCTGAGCTCATTATTGATTAATATGCCACCCTTGATCTGATGCAGAATATTGCCAAATGACATCATACTGTGCTGATTTCTTTTTGTATTAATTCATTGTTCTCAGTCATTCCTCACTAATTTTATATGTAGACTGATTACATTCTGGACTAATTTTCCTGTGCTGCTAAATATTGTGTTGTTATTCATCCTAATTTGAGATTCACATGACTTTTTTGACACGCATCAATGAATAGTCTGTATTTGGTACATGTGTCTCCATCGTAGTTTAGGTACATGCTTTCTTCTCATATAAAAAAAAGTTTTGTGCATTTTTGGAGATAACTCATCCAATCACATCTTATATGAGACTATTTGGACATATACACAAAGTGGTTTGAGAATTGGCTTTGGAGAATTTGGAAAATGGCTAATAGTGTAGCTTTAAATATATTTAAGAGGAGCAGACTTCAAAAGACTGAACATTGTATTTGTTTACAAGGTAGAACAGGTTAACAGTTGATTTTTTGCATACAGCCTGTAAAATTAACTGAAAATATTAAATTTAGTTTATGAGAAGGTAAATTAATTTGTCATGGCTCACACTATGTTAATAAATTCTGTCATAATTGACAAGCTCAAGTCTTCTCATGCCTACTTGTGCGTTACATTGTAGCACATTAACGTTAACATCTCAAAGAAAGAAAAAAAACCCACTGAATTTCAACCGTGCTCCTAAATTTGTCTGCGCTCCTAAATTTTTGCAATTAGGAGCACAAGTGCACAAGTGCTCCTAAAAAAATGTTACCGTAGAGCCCTGTATTTGTCAGGAAACAAAAGGATATGCCACTCTAGACATCCCCAATTCATTTCTCTTCCATCTCTTCTGTCTCCTATTTGTAATGCATACAGTAGTTACAGAGTATGTTCCATAATAAGTGCATACATGCATGTTATTGTAACACATACTGCAGTAATGCCGTTTTGTCCAAAATACATAAAAAATGGGTAAGTTGTCTCCATTTTGTTTATACACTGGGTTTTCCACTGCCAAAAACAAGTCTTTTTTGAAAACATGCACCAGGGCTGGCTATGTTAAAAATGTTTTTGTGCTCTATAATGGAAAGAATGGATGATTTTTTTTGTGATGGTTGTTAGTTTGTGTTCCTTTTGCTACAGTATAGGTGTATGTTGGATTTAAAATCAGCTCTACCTAAACGTTCGTCCCAAAAACAGTCCAACTTGTTTTTTTCTAAAATGCCACATGATCAATAAAGTACGAAAGCCCTAAGAGGCCATGCATTATTTTTTTCTCTCTTGTTTTCTCATGATCCCAACCTAATTTTCTTGTGATCTCTACATATTAATAGTTGTCTTCTCAAGATATCTCGACATCATAAAAGTTGTTTCTTTCAGGACGTAATTTTATCAGGAGAAATTTTTGAGCCCTGTGATTGGGACTAGTATTGCACGTTGGCATTATTGCAATCAGAATCATAACTTTAATAATTGGCCACTGTGGAGATGGACTTCATCAATAAAGTTGTAGACCTTACAGGCTCCTTCTCAAGTGTCGGACACTAATGTGGAAGTTGTGAATCACTGACACACGTAGAGCTATTTCAGCTTGTGTCAGTCACTAATAATTTAAAATCTTCATGCAAAAACATAATTTTAAACGTATTAGTATTAGTGTGGACAAGGTCTTTGGTGATTCATACAGTTAAATGTGTTGAAATTGCTAGTCAGTTCTCCTACTTACTGTAACGTAGGACTCTGAGACATGAGGTAAGGATCCATATGCACAAGGTTAATTTATACCAAACTAGGGCTGCAACTAAAGATTATTTTCATAATCGATTAGCTGGCCGATTATTTCATTTATTTATTTATTTCGATTAATCGATTAATTGGATAGGGTGGGGACAACTTTCAGTACCTTTTTTTAAAATTTAAAATTCATTTGTAAGTTGCTTTGGGTAAAAGTGTCTGCTAATTGAATAAATGTAAATGTAAAATCCACAAACTAAGTGTTACAAATATAAATTCAGACTAAAACTTTACACACCTGTTTGTCCAAAACAGAAAAGAACCCAACACACACACACACAAATATATATATATATATATATATATATATATATATATATATATATACATATATATATATATATATATATATATATACATATATATATATATATATATATATATATATATATATATATATATATATATATATATATGTGTGTGTGTGTGTGTGTATATATATATATATATATATATATATATATATATATATATAAAAGTATTTATTCATTATTTTTTATGGGTGCACGAAAGCACTGAATTAAACTACAGTCCTAAATTAATAATAAAAACTTACTTTCACTGCACCTTATGGTTTCTGTTACTCGCTGCCTTTAGGAACATTGTTTTACTTCTGTTTACTTTTGATCATAATGTTTTAATTAGACATTACATATCTTACTTGTGCTCTCACTCTGTATCACCGCATCTGCATCGTGTGTGAGGAGCAATGCGGCCTCATTACTAATAGGCCTACATCACTTCCGTTATAATAAACAACAGAAGTTACACTGCAAGTGCGCAAATACAACATATAATGACAATAAACTGGAAATAAATGAAACCTTTTAAGCAACTCGTGACCGCATCACTGTCATGCTTCCATGCTACACAAACGCTGCTTTATAAAGTTTATAAATCTTCTCCGTGGTGTTGAATATAAAATGCTATCCTGCCTTAGCAGTCGCACACTTTCTTCCTCAGTCACATGACGATTTCGCCTCTGTCTGTTGGTGACTGAGGTCATGTTGGGAATAAAAGTTAAAGCTGACAGAAAGTAAACTGAAGAAAGTTATTGTCGGTGACTCTTGGTATTAGGCTAAAGCTAGGGCGTCGCATTGCATGCGTATGACCTCATGCACCATCTACTAGGAAGCAACCTGTACTTCCGGTTAGTAAAAAAAAAAACGCTAGTGTTATATTTGAGATGATATTACCTTTCTAAAATTCACACACTAGACGGTAGAGTGCATAGTGTAAGTGCATAGTATGTCATTTGGGACACAACTTTAGTATTTACTCTCGGAAGTGTATTTTCGGAACAGAAGTAACGTGATGAGTAAACACACCCAGTGCCACGCGCAGACCAACTAATTGATAATGAGATTCATCGACAACGATTTTCATAATCGATTATTATCGATTTTATCGATTAGTTGTTGCAGCTCTATACAAAACACAGTCAAAGTCAAAACAGGCAGGAAGGCAGGATCGTTGCCAGCGAAATCACCAGAGATATGTTAAAATCCAAAACAACATTCAATATCAGAGTTGTTATGCCAGGCAGAGTCAAAATATCAGAATAGCATCAAAACAGAAGGGCAGTTCAAAAGGCAAAAATGAGTCAAGGCAAGGCAAGATCAAACACAAGGATTCTATCCACAACAACACAAGGATTCCATCCACAACAACACAAGGATTCTAGCCACAACAACACAACTCAGAACTCACAAGATTGTCTGGCAAAATAGAAGGATTCACATCGAAGTTGCAGTTCATGTTTTTTTTTTTTTATTATTCTTTTTTTTTTTTTTTTATAGCAGATCAACAGGGAACAGGAAATACCACACAAAACATGAGTTATTATTCATGAGAGGGAGACCTCTGGTGGTCTGGAGGGGAAAAGTCTGGGCTATACTTACAGTACATCTAGCCGATTTGTAGGTTTCCTCATATTGTGCTGATTTTTAATGTTACCCATAGTGTTACCCATACCCATCAGCTTGTGTAGATATCAACTTGTGTCACTATATGACACACTATATGTCTAAATAGTTGTTTTGACTATGTAATCATGTCATACATTAGACAGTTTAAGTTATATTAATTTAATTTAATAATTACTGGTGGTTTATTAAGTTGGTTGTGCTTGAATTCTAAATTGATTTGGGCTTATTGCAACTTTGGGCCCTAAAGTTCAGTTTACTTAAAAACCTTTAAAATTGCAGAATGCTGATTTGGGTATGTCTCAATCAGCTCCCTAGGTAGTGAATCAATATATCATGTGCATGAGTTCAGCACTGGTAAGGACCCTGACGCACTACACATTGAGCAAATGAAAACTCAATTTCTGGCAACATTACTATGTACTCGTGTTGTAAAATGTCACCAAAAATTAAAAACCTAAAAATATTTACATTTTATATTTCATATAAGTGTGTTACCTTAATCACATGCGTACTAATGGTACTAATGGGACTGTAGGTTAGCTAGTGGATTTTTTTTTAAAAATCATTAAACACCTAAAAGTCATTAGACTCAAACAAACCATATAGACCAACAAATAAAATTACAACTCACTAACATAAGTAATAATTTGAGAGCTACAACAATGATAAGCTACTTACATTTGTAGCCACAAGTGTCTGAGAGTTCATCCCCCAATTTTATCAAGTTGAGACGCTTCAGAAAACATGACATAATTTCCAGTAAATGAACATAGTGAGCATCCATGCTGGTTTTTGCGGTGCATTGTGGGATTTTTAGGGACTGAACGTTCCAGAGCACTGGAAGGATTTTGCGATTGAGACAGTCCTTAATCAGTGCCCTGACTACTGAACTAGGTATATGAGACATACTCTTAATTTTGTTTTCTCAGATTTTTTACAATATAAAATGCATAACACATCTGCCCTGAAATATCCCTATCTTCCGGAAAATATCCAAATATAAACAAACACTTTTACTGGACCCATAAATGACAACTCTCTTGACTATGCCTTGGAATCAGTGTGACTGGATATAATTCCTATCTGATTCCTCCTCCACGAACAGACATACCTTTCTTTAGTTTTTGAACCTCCTCAAAAATACATCTAATAAGACTGCCTCCAAGAGCAAGCTAAATGGGAAACAGTTATCGCCTTATATCTTCATTGTCACTGATTAATCTATCAACCCTGCCTCTTTCTATTCCTGACACAGGCACACCACTTAACTGTGACAAGTGTATCATCAGTCAAAAAGGTCAGAGTCTCTTCACTGAACCCAATAATACTACCATGGACAAGTATTGATGGCAGTAGTCACTGGAAAGACAAGTGGCAGTTTAATGGAAAAGTGAGGAAATCTTTCAATATGTCTTGGTGTGGGTGTAATTGTTTGAGTTGCATTTCAATGTGCAAATGTTTTATGAATTATTAATATATTTTAGCACATTCCCAATCCGGCTGTCAAGCCAAATTATATTTAATGCCAGATGTATTTGCAAAAGCATTTGCTAGGAACATGTCTTAACAATCAGCTACTGCTGAACAGCTTCCAAGGAATAGATAGTTCTTTTTTCATTATGAGTATGAACCTTTGGTTAATAATGGGACACGTATTACATATCAATAATAATGTTGCATACAATGATGAAAGCATAGTGATCCAAATTGGCAAGCAAAAGACAGAGACAGGTGACAGTCAACAGGCAGGCAAACAGGGCAATGTGAAAGTCAAAAACAAATGTTTTTGACAAAACCACAGGGGCAATAACCAAAACACTCAGAGATACACAATGTTGAACTGGCAAAATCATGCAAAATCTGAGCTGTGTGGCAGAGTCTTAATGAATATAATGAGGAACAGGTGTTAGTCAGTAGGATGGTGAGTGGGAGCATTGCAATGGATTAGGAGCAAATTCTGTAGTTGCGTTGGCTCCTAAAGTGCTACAGTGAAAATTGAGATAATTTTTTTTCTGAACCTGTTGAATCATCCTTTTGTTACACAGCTACAACAGAGAATGTAGCAACCTTACCTTATGTGTTTCCTCTATGTGGCCTTCTTACCCAAACCAACATAAATTAGGGTACATGTTCACTGGGAAAGTTTACATAGTAACATACAGTATGACATCCAACAAAGTTGAAATAAAAATAATAATAATAATAATAATAATAATAATAACAATGAATAATAATAAATTAATATGGAAATACTATAAAATACTGCTTAAATTTTAAATACTGCTGATTTTGCTAATATAACCTGTCTGAGAACTGTCTAGCATGGTCATTATATTCTAATGAGCACATTTATCATCACTTTCTTTCAGACTCCCACCATCTCTACACCATCTTAACACAACTATACACAAAAGTGCATGAGGAATAAATCAGGGTAGAAGTATGAACCAAATGAATTATAGAATTCTCAGAGAAGATTAAGCATGCTAGGTTAGTTTTTGCTTGCTTTCTTTTATGCAAGATTAGAAAAAGAGATGAAATTCTGAAGAACCACATATAGATAGACAGCAACTTGTTAGTCATATTTTGTACATGCATATTTTGTGTTTATAAGCCCATCCTTAACATAATATTAGAAACAACAAGCTTTAAATTCTATGAAACTTTAATATCTGCCATGGAAAACATATACATTAGCCTTGGAATCACAAAATAAACGTAATAGTTTTTCCTTTGAAGCTTTATGAGAGCAACACGGAGGCAGATGGTCTAGTCATCCCTGTGCAGATTTATTTCTCAATAATTCATGATTGTCTTTCTTTTTTTTAAAGTTTTCTTTCAATCACCGTATGAGACTTCTTTATCTTGCTCTGTTGGCACCTGTGCATTATAATGGACCCCGTAAATGCTCAGGAAATACGGTATCAGCAGGTCCTTACTTAAATTTCTCACTCACTTAACACAGGGTACCTTTCCTATTAATTCCCCTCAACAATTCATAGTATACTCTTTGAAAAAATACCCTTCAGGGGATCCTCAAGGGTTTTTTGGATAGTTAAGGACTCTTCACTATCTAAATGTATTTCTTTGAACACTAAATGATATGGAAACACTTGACTGTTGGACCCTTTAGAGGCTTCCTCATCAGGACAACCGAAGAAGCCTTAAGGGAATTAGATTCAAACTGTACTTCAAAGAGTGTACTTGCTTTAATATGAACAACTGAATAATAAGACACAAGTACAAGCAGTTAAAGATGCTCTGTGAATTTCTAGAAGACATATTTTGTTATAAGTTTTCAAAACCAACATCACGGTAGGTCACTTATTCATCAATTCATTAATCTTGAGCAGCAGCTTTATCCTGGTCCAAAATGAATTAGCCATGATTTTAAAAAATAAACAGCTGACATTTGTAATAATTTTTGTTTCTTAATAGACAGTCCTTGTTACAAATTTAATGACAAACAGGTCACTCTGCTATGCTCTGGGTGACATTTTGCTGGCATAGTTTGTGTCTACTTGAACCCTTACAGGGAAGAGTCAATGAAAATCAATACAAAATTATTCTGACTGATCACCCTTATCCTGTGATGAAACTTTACTATTATGAAACCAGGCACAAGGGGGAACTGAATGGTTTCATGAGTATGGAAATTATGAAAATCACATGATATGGTATTCACACTTAAACTCAACCAATTAAACTGATCATTTTAGACAGAACTCTTCACCACTTTCATGGAGACAACAAATGAAGTAATACCTTTTATACAGTATCCATTCCTCCAGTACTGTTCAACACTTGTTACGGTGGCTTGTTACTAATATTATTGGTATAATTCTTTATGGATTTATGGACGTTTATGATGATATGGTTTAACCATTGATGTGTGTCCATTGTCTTGAGAATAAAAAGGGTGGAACACTATATATTGGCTATTCTTGCACTTATGGTGTTAAATTACATACTTGGAATGATGAGTAATGCTTTAATGGCATGTTTTCAGACGAAACTGCTTATTATTATTTACTGTCACATGGTGATCTGCTGCTTTGTTAAGCAGTCAAAGTAAAGTCCTGTTATGTGTGTCAAGTGGTGCCTTTCAGCCTTTCATTTAAAAATGGCTACACACTGGTGAAAGCTTAAAGCCAAAACATATGGGCAACTATTCCTAAATAATGTGTATAAAATGTGTATAAACTTCATTCTTTAAGAGGCCTCAAGCTTTACTAATACTTTGTTGATGTCACCCACCCAATTGCTCCAACTGATTCCATCAACAAGTAACTGTGCTTAAGCAATGTCTCCCTAGCAAGCAGAGTATGACAAGGCACTGGAAGTTGCATACCTTTTCAATACTACCACATAGTGACTGTTTTTGATTCTATAACCTGAATGAATCTATAACAAGTATCATGTCCTTTTCTTCCTAACCAGGCTGTCATAAGCATACTTGGTTAGATCTCTGGCCTTGCATATTTCTTCATTTTCTCCTTGTAATGCACATACAGTAATTACTTTATAATACAAACTACACAATAACTTATTTTGCAGCTAAAAAAAATAATGCTATCTTATACCTGAGGCTGTTGTTTGTGTGTGCGTCGTTAAAATGTGTGATGACTCCAACAGGCAAACTTTAATGTGTTTTGTGATACGACATTCTTATGAAATGTTATGCTTGGATGATCTTACTTAGTGCATGTACTGTGCCAACTTGCCAGGTAGCTGACTGTGTGTACTTTGTCAGTTGATTTGTATCATGCCACCAGCCTTTCTCACTTTCACACATTTAAAAAATATCCTCATCCTTATCTGAAATTCTCTATATCTTCCCACTACAGTAATATTTTTTACTGTCACTTTAATCGCCATGGCAGAGATTTTCCCTGATCTTTTCTTCTCTCTGGCAGATTAACGTTAGCTACTTACATGGAGCTTTCATCTGCCGTTTCTCTTCAAAAGAACCCTCAAAATGTCCATGGATATTGTTCAATGATGAAAAGCTTGCTCTGTTAATCAACAGCCATGATCAGTGAAAAATTGGTGACGAGGATGTTCCATTATTTTTTTACTAAAAATAAAAAAAGAGTAAAGAATCAGTGTGGGTATTTCATTTAAACTGATCAATTACATGAAAACAGCCAAAATCAAAAGATACATAAAATAAAATGCGGGCTATGAGAAAACCCATTACCATTAACAATAGAATTTAATTCACGTTAAAATGCATGTATTATTGATTGTTCTCTCTCACTGTACAATTTAGTGAGAAACTGCATTAAAAATTCATGGTATGAACTCGGTATATTGCAGTAAACTTTGCATTTTCAACCCATAAATTAACACCAATAGTGTCATTGAAAGTATTAAGTAAATTAATATATTAAATTATACCTGTAACATGCAGTGAGATGAGGCAAGATGCAAGTGTGTAAAATCAGCATATATTTTATTGCGGTTAAGCCAGAAATGATAGTCATAATCTGTAGCAGGCCATAACACAGGCAGGCAGAAATAAATGAGGCATATAAATAATTACACCAGGGAAAACAGACAAGGGTCTAAAGCAGAAAACAGAAAACAACATACACGGAACGGACACGGAAACACAGAAACCACGGTTTAGACTACTACCTGGACAATACAAGAAGCATGATTCGATTTTACACCAAGACAAAGAATCACCAGGGCTGAAATACACAAAATAATCAGGAATGAACAAAAAATGGGTGAGAACGATCAAAGGACATACCAGTCAGTCCCTCAATGATTTTGTGATTTTGTCATTGCAGAAATTAACACAAAATCAAGCAAACTCCACAATATTCAGAGTATCTTGCTTTTTTTAAATTACCACAGATTTTTCGCAGATTTGGGCCAAGACGCATTATGTGATGTCATCACAACATGCATTCAGCCATGAATTGAAGCCCTCTTCAATTCACATGCATCAGACATGAGTACAGCTAAAATGTCTCATTTACCAAGAAACATTACTGCGAAAGACAAAAAACAATTTTGTGCTTCATGCTTGATGCTTTGGGAATTCCCCTTGGCAGAAATGTTGTCTGAATACGTGTGAAATCATGCCAATCTGATTGGCCTGCCTCAGTCAGGTGACGAAATAGAAACGCATCACAAAGACAATATAAGGCTCCCACAAACTATGTCATTCAGCTTTATTTGTTTGAAGGAAGACACAATTTGCAGGCATGACAAAGTATGGCCAACAAGACACAACATCTCATTACCTTCTCAGGGAACAGGGTTACATACATAACCTAGATGCTCCCTTTCCAAGGAAACTCTACTTTGCCTCACGCTTGACGCTTTGGGAATGAGAAAACCAACTATGCCATACTGAACCAAGTCTGTCAAAAAAGACAGACCTCGCATGTCTGTGAAGTATATATACACAAAAACACTTCATGAACAAACATAGAATCTCTCATCTTACAGCATACCCTCAGGTAATGCCTTAGAGGAGGCCACACTCGAGTGCAACCACCTAAGTCTGCTTGTATGCGCCCCTGTAGTATCCCAGCACCTCAGTTACTGGTTCTGCTGGCATTATTTATACCACAAAAGAATAGACACATAGGAGAGTATACACTTCCTTGTGAACAAAGCTCTAGTATTGAAAATGTACTAGTATTGAATTCTTGGTAGGATGTCTGTCTTCAACAATATTCCCCTTTTTGATATGAGAAGAGATATTTACTAAGAAATACTGAGCGTTCATACCAGCCCTAACAGACTCGACTGAAGGGAGTGGAATATGGACACAAGAATGTGCGATTTTCAGATCTTATCATGGCAAATCAATACTCGAAAGGAATGTGCAAACGATAAACTGAACGTAACACACTGAAACTGCACGTATAATGATCACAGTTTCAGGTAATGAAGACACAAACTCAGCTACATTCCCACACCCCAGCAGACTCAAGGGAGAGATCGACTTTTTTGTTAAGTGAAAGTATAATAGGTTCGTTACCCTGCCCAGCTAACTGAATAGGGACATAAGAACATGGGAGTTCATTGAATAGATGATGCCCTACAGAAATACTGGGGGCAAGCATAACCTCAAAGTCCCAGATACCCCACTTTATCAGCCCCTCAGGACTACTTCTTCCATCTAGCGCTTAGAACGGTCCTCGGGTCCAAACTCATGCCTCTGGAGAACTGGGATCGCAGTTGCCTGGGCCCCTGCCTCTCTGTAGTAGGAGGCGTGTAGCCATAATAGTTTTCTGTTCCTCCATATCTGTGCTAGTGCCAGGCCGAGGACTACTCGAAGCCCTCGAAGCTCGAAGCAGTGAGGGAAGAATTCATTCAATGCCTCTGACTGTTTTTTTTTCACTTCTTGAAACCTATCCATGACAATATTTACTGCATCGCCGAACAAGCCAGCAGGAGAAACAGGGGCATTCAATAAAAAACATTTTGTCTCTCTATTTTATTTCTGACATATTAAGCCACAGATGCCTCTCCGCAACCACCAAAGCAGCCATCATGCAAAGCAGCTTCATGGCACGGAGAGACAAATCTGTGGCTCGGCAGAGCTCTGCAAACGTCTCGGAACCAATACCCTCACCACTATCGAGCTTTTATCAGGTCAGCTTGATAAGCTTGAAGCACAGCCATAGAATGCTGCTCCCACATAAGCCATGCCCACAAACTGTGAGGACACCCTGCACAGCTTCATAGGCAAGGCTGGCCCCTCTAAGTGTGCTACCGTGTTAGGAGAGAAATAGCCCGCAAGCATGGGTAGCATATAGTAAGAAATACCCTCTTTAAATATGAGAAGAAATATTTCCTCAGAAATATTGTGTTCATAACAGCCCAACATACTCGACTGAGAGGAGGGGAATATGGATGCAAGAATGTGCAATTTTCAGATGTTATCGGGACAAGTCAATACTTGAATGGAATGTGCAAACGATAAACTGAACATAACACGCTGAAACTGCACGTATAATGAGCAGAGTTTCAGGTAACGCAGACCCAAACTCAAATGCATTCCCACAACCTGGCAGACGTGGGTAGCATAATTTGCCATTGCAGGGTTAAAAACGCGACTGGAGTACGCTTTTTCCCATGATCTCCACACCTCGGTGTGGAGCTCAGGAAAAAAGGGAGCTTCTTGCGGGGAGAGGATTTCTTACCACTGGTGAGGAAGCGCTCATCCAGTCTACCACAAGGCACCTCTTCCTCAGCTGGCCATTTTATTTTCAACTTCTCCACAGCACTAGTCAGAACCTGTAGCAGCTCTTTCTAGGATTCAGAGAGCCGCATGGGTTGTGCTTCCTCCTCCATTTCCTCAGATTTCTCTGATTTAGCAGTCCCAGCAGAGAAATCGCACTACGAGCTCCCGCTCGACTGGAGACTCGGAACTGGAAGAAAGAGCAAGCAAAAGGGACTCTTCCATCTCTTGCTCTTCCTCCAGATTCATCTGAGACCCCCATGATTTGAGCCGGCAGGCTGCCTCGACGGCGGTTGGTCCCAAACCACAAGGTGCAGATGAGAGAGCCAGCCGAGCCCGGAGTTTTTTCAGGGATAATTTCTCAAAGTGCACGCAGACAACCCCCTCAAGGACTTGCCTAGTGTGCTCTGCCCCCAATCATTTAATACAGAAAGTGTGCCTGACATCCTCCGTGAGAAAACGGGAGCATGGCGGGACAGAACCTCTGAAACCCCTATTGCTCATAGTTCCTACTTTTTTCTTTTTTGGAAAAACAATAGGACAGACAATAGGACAGACAATCACACATAGTACATAGATATGCACTTCCTGAAAACAAAGAAGCTGAATGACGTAGTTTGCGGGTGCCTTATATAGACTTTCTACTATTTTCTACGCTTCTACTTCATCAACTGACTGAGGCAGGCCAATCAGATTGGCATGATTTTACATGTATTCAGACACTGTTTCCACCAAGGGGTGTTTCCAAAGCATCAAGCATGACGCAATGTAGAGTTCCCAAGGGAACATGAAACACAGAACCAGAGCTGAGAGGGGGAATTTGTGACAATACAGCAACGTTGTCTTCTCCACCCTACAATCAGAAGATTTTGATTAATTTTCTATTAATAAATTAAGCTCTGACACTAGTTATGGCTCTAACATAAATCCC
Organism: Ictalurus punctatus; assembly: GCF_001660625.3. Taxonomy (NCBI): domain Eukaryota; kingdom Metazoa; phylum Chordata; class Actinopteri; order Siluriformes; family Ictaluridae; genus Ictalurus; species Ictalurus punctatus. Next base: position 6,454,308 of record NC_030443.2, read on the forward strand.
TCTTCTTCAGGTTCTATACTGGTTTTCTTACTGGGTCACAGGGTGCCAAGCCATCGCAGGGCACAATCACATATATACTCACAGACTCATTCATACACTACAGACACTTTGGACATGCCATTTAGCCTACCATGCATGTCTTTGGACTGGGGGAGGAAACCAGAGTACCTGGAGGAAATCCCCACAGCACAGGCAGAACAGGGCTGAACAAACAGGGCTGCAGCAGGAATCGAACCCCCAACCCTGGAGGTGTGAGGCAAATTGCTAACCACTAAGCCACAGATTTTCTACCACAGGAGAGTCTTCAGATACTTTGTGTTTTTTGCATTAAATGTAACTATAGACGGTGAAATAGCATTGGCGAATAGCTGTGGTATTAGAGGAACAACACACTTCAGAGCTTAGGGTTAGGGTTAGGGTTATCACAGCACTTATCACAGTACAGCCCATCATGCGTCATTACTTTTTTCTTGTTGTTGTTGAGGGAATGGGAATATTATAATTATTTTTTAGACACTTTTGTCACGATTTCCCCTTTAAGCAGCGCACTATGGAGCATGTGAGCGCGCGTACACGAGCAGGTGCGCGAGCATCTGCTTTTCCCTTGTTGACAATCGTGACATTTCGACACGTGCATTTGTTATGTTTCTGTTATGTCTCCTCCCTGTTCTGTCATGGGCTATTGTTTCACGTGAGTCTGAATTGCCCTCAGCCGTCAGCCATCACGAGGCTGAGTATGTTTGTATATATACCGCGTGCCACCCAGCACACGGCGCGAAATATTCGATAAAATATAGATAAGAAACTTAGAATAGATAAGATATATTAGAATAGATTAGTTTAGAGTCCTTTCCATAGTTAACCATAGTCATAGTCATAGCCCATGTCATGTTTCATGTTTAGATTCGTTTGTTTAGTTCACGCTGGTTTCTCCGCTCCCAGTTCATAGTCATAGCTTATGTTTCATGTTTTGTATATCGACCCTGTTTTCCGTTACCACGACATAGTTTCCTTCCTTGCCTCGTTTATGCCTGTTTGCCAATCGCCTGACCTTTTGCATGTTTGTGGATTACGTTTTGGATCACGTTTTGGATTTACCTGCCTGTGTCTCTCAATAAAACTGTTAACCTGCGACTGCATCCGTCCTTATCTCTGTTGCGTCACGAAACGTGACAAAATATTCCGCCAAAAATATGGATGCAGCAGGAGGACACGGAGAGCATCACTGCAGTAAATATACCGACTACTGGCCGTGGTACAAGTCCGTACAGTTTCCACAGAAGACGGCCGCCGAACTCCTGCTGGAAATGCTTGGGTGTGGAGACCACCCGCTGCTGTTCCTGTTCCATAGCCAGGTGTACTTTGCCAGCCTGGCGCCCCCCAAGCCTACCAAGAGACAGTGGTTGGGCTTCCTAGTATCCCGGTTTTATGGTCTGGCCCAGGATTGGGCAGAGCAGCTGGCCCGTGCAGGGTCCAGTGCCCTCTATGACGTCACCCAGTTTGCGGAACTTTTTCTAAAGGAGTTCTCACAGCCAGGGCAATCAAACCGCATGGATGTACTGGAGAGGGGATTCGAAGTAATGGACAAGTAGGACTGGCCATTCCACCTCTATTATGCATGGCTGGACAAGATAGAATCTGCAGCTCCGCTTCAGGTTCCGGCCAGTGTGGTGGAGGTGGCACCGACATGTATGTCTGAGGGCTGCCAAGACCAAGGGAGGGAGCGAGACCAAACTACAATGTATGTCTGAGGGCTGCCAAGACCAAGGGAAGGAGGGAGACCAAGCTACAATACCCTACCTGCAAAAAACTGGGTCTCCAGGAAGCATTCTCCTGCTCTCACGAATGCTTCAAGAGCAGCAGGCGGGAGCAAAAAACTCCACCAGAGAGCCCGTGCAGAGATCCAGCCTGGGGTCAACAGGGTGACCTCGGAGCTCCCGTCGGAGGTCTCAGCACCTGAGCCCCAGCCTGAGGTTAACCTGGCGACCTCAGAGCCCCAGCCTGAGACCTACAAGGGGGTCTCAGCGCCAGATCTACAGCCTGAGGTTAACCTGGCAACCTCAGAGCCCCAGCCGGAGGTTAACCTGGCGACCTCAGAGCTCGAACCTGAGACCCACGAGGTGGGCTCACCTGCCGAGCTCCAGCTAGAGGTCAACAGGGAGGCCCCAGCACCAGAGCTCCAGCCTGAGGTTCAGGAGGGGGTCTCAGCTCCACAGACCCACTGCAAAGCCCAGTTACTGTCCAAAATGTCTGTTAACATGGACAACCAAGCTCTGCTCACGTCTGAGTCTGCCGACATGACCGACCAAGTTCTGCTCAAGCCCAAGTCTACTGACACTGCCGACCAAGTTCTGCTCAAGCCCAAGTCTACTGACATGGCCGACCAAGTTCTGCTCAAGCACAAGTCTACTGACATGGCTGACCAAGTTCTGTTCAAGCCCAAGTCTACTGACACGGCCGACCAAGTTCTGTTCAAGCCCAAATCTACTGACAAGGCCGACCACGTTCAGCTCAAGCCCGAGTCTACTGACACGGCCGACCAAGTTCTGCTCAAGCCCGAGTCTACTGACACCGCCGACCACGTTCTGCTCAAGCCCAAGTCTACTGACACGGCCGACCACATTCTGCTTAAGCCCGAGTCTACTGACACGGCCGACCACGTTCTGCTCAAGCCCGAGTCTGCTGACATGGCCGACCATGTTCTGTACTCGCTGAGTACGTCGCTCTGTTTCCCTGCTCCACCGAGAACGTCGCTCTGCCTTTCTGCTCCGCCGAGGACGTCGGTCTGCTTTCCTGTTCTGCCGAGGACATCGCTGCGCTTTCCTGTTCTGCTGAGAACTTCGCTCTGCTTTCCTGTTCAGCCGAGGGAGTCACTATGGTTTCCTGCTCCGCCGAGGACGTCGCTCTGCTTTCTGGCTCCGCTGAGGACGTCACTATGCTTTCCTGCACCGCCGAGGACATCCCTCTTCTTTCCTGCAATGCCAAGGACATCGCCCTGCTTTCCTGCTCTGCTGTGAACGTCGCTCCGCTTTCCTGCACTGCGGAGCACGTTGCTCTGCTTTCCTGCTCTGCCGAGGACGTCACTCAGCTTTACAGTTCTGTTGAGGACATCGCTCCGCTTTCCTGTTCCACCGAGGACGTCACTCTGCTTTCCTGCTCTGCCGTGAATGTCGCTCTGCTTTTTTGTTGCGTTAAGAACGACGTGCGGTCTCCTGGTTCTGCTTGGGACATTTTGCCCAGGGGGCCAGGGCCGCCAATGGAGATGGATGTTTCATGGCTTAGAATAGATAAGATATATTAGAATAGATTAGTTTAGAGTCCTTTCCATAGTTAACCATAGTCATAGTCATAGCCCATGTCATGTTTCATGTTTAGATTCGTTTGTTTAGTTCACGCTGGTTTCTCCGCTCCCAGTTCATAGTCATAGCTTATGTTTCATGTTTTGTATACCGACCCTGTTTTTGTTACCACGACACAGTTTCCTTCTTTGCCCCATTTATGCCTGTTTGCCGATCGCCTGACCTTTTGCATGTTTGTGGATTATGTTTTGGATCACGTTTTGGATTTACCTGCCTGTGTCTCTCAATAAAACTGTTAACCTGTGATTGCATCCATCCTTATCTCAGTTGCATCACGAAATGTGACAGGTATCAACTTTGGTATCGAGTATCGTGTATTTTTGCTGGTATCGGTACCAACTACTAGATTTTTGGTATCGTGACATCCCTATTATATAAATTAAGTTTTTATGTGGTAATTTCAAATTTCTTTGAGACTCTTGGGAAGAGTAAACGGAATTTGACACTATTAAGTTTTAAAACCTTTTTATGTTGCATTTTGAGATACTAAGGAGTGACACTAATTGAACCCTCTCATTATTAAAACCTGGTGAATGGTATAATTTTGTTCTCATCAGGCAGAAAAGAAAGCCATTTTAATTCACACACACACACACACACACAAAGACACACTGACTCCATCCTGTATTTTGTATTTTCATTTTGAGATGACCCAAAGTGCATATTCATTAAGGCAAAAGCACAACCATATGACACATTCTATTTAGCTGATTTGAAAGACTAGACCTAGACCCTGTTAATAAATTAACTTGTGCATTTTTTTTTGTGTCATCATGTTATCAAGTTTCCATGTGTTTTTATATACACAACTCAACTAGCAAACGAGGGCCTATATGCCCAGCAGGGAGCTATTTGAAATTCAACCTCTGTCTCTCTTCTCAACAATTATTGTTTGAGGTGTAAATTGTTTAGTTTCAACAGATGACAGTATGACAGTGCTATATCAAAATATGGGGTAAACACATCATCAAAGATAAACAAATAAGTAAACAAATAAATGAACATTATTATAATTATTATTGTTGTTGTTGTTGTTTTTAAAGCCAACAATGCACTATGTGTTTGGTTGTTTAATAAACCTTTCCCTCACAATTTTCCTAAAAGAACAACTCTCTGATATTAGCTTTGGGAGCACAGAAACCCAATAGTTGTTAGAAAATTGCTCTGTAATTTTTGCTCAATGACTATAATAATTAGGTAGGAGGAGTACCAGGGCAGGGGTTGCAATGAAACATTTGTGAACCCTTTGCGATTACCTAGATTTCTGCATTAGTTACACATATACTGTAATGTTTCCAAGTCATAATAGACAAATAGATTTTGCCTAAACTGATAACACAAACTATACACAACAATACACAAACTATAAACTATAAACAATGTATGGTGTTGCTTGAAAGTTTGTGAACTCTTTAGAATTTTCTAAATTTCTGCATAAATATGATGTAACACATCATCAGATTTTCACACAAGTCATAAAGTAGACAAAGAGAACCCAATTTATCCAATTAAATTGAAGAAAATGATCCAATATTACATATCTGTGAGTGGCAAAAGAATGTGAACCTTTGTGGCACCTGCTGTTATCCCTAAACGAAACATTTCTTGTAACTGTTAGCCCATCCCCCTGTACAGAAAGTCTGGGTTATGCATCGACTAAATTTGACCGAACAATGACGTGTTTGATAGCCTAGCAACCAGAGTGAGACGCGCGAATGTCACGACCTTCACTTCCGGCAGCGCGCTCCGAGAGATGAGAGGGCACGCGCATGCATGAGTGCTCAGCGAGCGCATGCTCTTTGGATGTTGACAACCGTGACATTGTTTACTGTGGACACGTGCGTTTGTTTTGTTTCTGTTCTGGAGTATTCTGTCACGTCGCGAGATGTAAGGGAGTAGAGTACGGAAGCAGGTAAAGACGTATTTATATAAGGGCAGGCAGAAAAATCCAAATCGTAATCCAAAAAACGTATTCAAGACAGGTAAAGGGTCGTACGATCGGCAAACAGGCATAAACGGGGCAAAGCAGGAATCGATGTCGCGGTCACAGAAAACAGGGTCAAAACACAAAACAAGAAACATGAACTAGTACTATGGCCTGGGAGTGGAGAAACCAGTGGGGACTAAATGAACTGATCTATAGTTTAAACTAACTAAATCTATCAAGGAACGTAACATTAACAATGCATCTAACTATACTATATCTACTATGCTATATATAAATACTCCGTGAGGTGTACAGGGACGCGAGCGGTTTATATCCCCAATATAATCAGCCGTATATAACCAAATATAACCATTTTTTGCACACTTGTCAATGCACTTTTTAATGCACTTTTTAGTTGTAGGCTACAGAGTGTTACATTCTTTCAGCAGTCAGTTATAGGCCTAACATCGGCTATTCAAGGGGGCTCAAAGATGACCACATAAAATTATCTTTATTTTACTAATTTATTTATTTAAAGTTATATTGTGCCTTGTTGGTAGCCTATGCCTGCTGGAATGAAAAAAGTGTTCAGTGTTAAATAAATATTTTGAAATTGTAGTTTTTGTAATTGATTTTTTCTTTGAAGAGCAAGACAAAATAGTAAAAAGCACATTTTGACTATTTAATTTATGCAATGGTGAAAAAAATGCCAAAATAAATGGAAAAAACACGAAAAACATGTTCGGTATTCGCGCTTCGGCCAAGTTTTTCATTTCAGTGCATCCCTAATTAATAGGTCTCCTGTGGTCAGGCAATGTGGCATTTCGCACGTCGCGTGACTATAAATTGGCACCTGTAAACCACATCATCAGCCTCTATTATCTGAAGCAAAGATGCGATTCACAGGCATACCCCAGTATGATAAAGCTAAGCAACGTCTCATTCCCTTCTCAGGGAACAAGGTTACATGCGTAACCGATGTTCCATTTCAAACAGAACTCCACATTGCGTGAGTTTCACACTGTGGGAACAAGTATACCCCCTCCATCATAGTGAGGTTATGGCCTGTCACAGAGGCTCCATCAATAGGGGCATGGCTGGCCGAAATGGCGGACACATAGACCCTAATTGTAGAAGGAGCCATTCCTGTAAGAACTCTGGGAGTGTAGCCATTGTGCAGTTTACTGGATCTCACTGATGTTCCTAGCATTTAACATGCTCTCCACAACCTCAGTTGAGAGACCGGAATCTATGATCTGGTGCCCCTCAGGGGCAGTTTCCATGGTTCCGGCCGAGGGTGATAAATCAACCCTCTGGTTTCAGATGATAGATCCCTGCGAATGGGAATCGCCCAGGGAGTGCCGTCCAGAAGAATTATTATCTCAGAGAGCGATTTATGATCTGGCCCATAAGGCCAAGTGTAATACCAAATGAATGTGTGCTGCGTAAACCACCTTGCCGCAGCACACACACCCCTTTAGGGTACCCATTAGATAAAGCCTTTGAGGAGGCGGCCCCCCAGTGGAATGAGCTCCTATGCCCAGAGGCATAGCGAGAACGTGTGCCTAATAAGCAATAGACATTGCTTCCACTATCCAAATAGAGATGCGCTGCTTTGACGCAGCATCAACAAGCAGACCAGCAACTGCTCGGACTTATGCCACTGGACAAATTCCGGTGTAAGGAAGGGAGGAGTGGAGTAAGCTTGCAACACTACTGGCTGCACAACAGATGTAGGCATTTAGGAATAATCCAGCTTAGGATATAGGGAGGCCTTGGCTAATCCTTGGGCAAAGTCAAGGCAGAAAGAGGCAACAGAGATGTCAGGGCCAACAATAAGAGATACATTTAGAGTCAGAAGCTTCTCTGAAGCTGACTCTTATGGCTCAAATGGGGCAATTGACAGATCTTCCCGGACCACAGAAGGTGCCAGGAAGGTATGCGTGGTCTGCACATACCCCCAATTGGCCCTTGTCTATTATGGCCCCCTAATAATTGCCAACACTGAATTGGCTACATCACTCTCTCCTCTCAACTAATAGCTGGTGTGTGGTTGGCGTTCTGGCGCACGATGGCTGCCATCACATCATCCAGGTAGATGCTACACACTAGTGGTGTTTGAGGAGATTCTCTCCTCCCGTACTATGTAAAGTGCTTTGAGTGTCTAGAAAAGCACTATATAAATGTAACTGTAAAATGACCATCCTGCAATAAGAGACACCCCTAGATTGTGACCCAAGACTATAAACCGGAGACACCTCCAAGTTCGCAGAGCAATATAGGCATCACCACGTGACAGTGATTACTCTCAGGGGTTTCATCCATGGAAGAAACTCCCGACTTTCAGCCACCACTGAACGGTCTCATGTCCAATGGGCCCAAAGGTATGATGTTGGCTGCTGCTGGCATAAGCCCAACAATCTCCATAGAGAATGGAGGGGATGCTAAGACCTAACCTTATCTTGCTCAATGTTGATAGGATTGCTCTAGATAGTTGGAGATAGACATGCCCTCGTCATATTTGAAACCCATATAACCCCTAGAAAAGTCACTCTCGACTGGAGAAGCAACTTTCCCTGAGGTTACACCTGAGGCCCAAGCTCCTTAAATGAGTGAGAACAACATCTGAATGTTGAATCACCAACTTCCTGGATTGTGCTAGAATCATCCAATCGTCCAGGTAGTTTAGCACACAGATGCCCTGCAGTCGCAACGGAGCCAGCGCGGCATCCATGCACTTTGTGACATAAGGAAGAACCAATATTGATACGTGCTGCCTCCAAATGCGAACCTCAGGAACTTCCTGTGACTGGGCAATGGAATATGCATCTTTTTTAGATCTATCATCACAAACCAATCCTCAAAGTGTGTCTGTGGAATGATACATTTGAGCATCAACATCCTGAACCTGTATGTCTGAAGAGTTCAAATGACACAGATCTAAAATTGCCCGGATACCCCGTCTTTTCTGTGGACCAGGAAATAATGGCTGTAAAACCTCCCTCCATCAGAGAAGAGGTACATATTCTATGGCCCTTCTGTCCACGAGAGATCTACTTCCTGGGCTAACATCGGGCTTTGCATTGTGCTAACTACTGTGGACAGCACACCTCTGAAATGTTGGGGTCGAGATATGAACTGGACCTGGTACCCTTTTCTATGGAGGACAGAACCCATGGAGACACATTTGGCAGTAGTTTCTATGCTGCCTGATTGTCTTTAGTGATGTTAACTTTCCACATTTTGTTGGAGGGAAAGCATCAGAGTTTTGTTGCCCTGTGACAGCTTGCTGCCCAGAGAAACTGAAAACTTGGGATGACATTGACTGCCCTAACAACTTCTCATTCCCTGATACCTCCCTCCGTGGCCCCTCAGGACCACTTCTTTTTGCCTTTTCAGCACTGATTATCATTTTAAATCAGGCCTACTAGCAGGCTGCGACTGTGGCTGCCCCGTCCCCCTGGCTTTCTGTGGCGGGAGGCAGGCTAACACACTCGCCTTCTGTGCCTCCCTCACAGTTCAGCGGATCTGCCTGGTAGGCCTGACACACTGCCATTGCCTGCTGAGACCCACAAGCAAGCCCACTGCCACATACAGTGAGGGAAAAAAGTATTTGATCCCCTGCTGATTTTGTACATTTGCCCACTGACAAAGAAATGATCATTCTATAATTTTAATGGTAGATTTATTTGAACAGTGAGAGACAGAATAACAACAAAAATAATCCAGAAAAACGCATGTCAAAAATGTTATAAATTGATTTTCTGCTTTCTGCTTGCAACCCTGCCATGCACACCATTGTTGTTCAGTGCTCTGATGGTGGACTCATGAGCATTAACATTAGCCAATTAGGTCTTTAGTTAATTAGAAGTAACCCTGTGTTCCTTTGTGACCTTGCAGACTATTACACGTCTTGCTCTTGGAGTGATCGTTGATGGTCGATCACTCCTGGGGAGGGTAACAATGGTCTTGAATTTCCTCCATTTGCACTCAATCTGTCTGAGTGTGGATTGATGGAGTCTAAACTTCTTTAGAGATGGATTTGTAACCTTTTGCTGCTTGATGAGCATCAACAACTTTTACACACCTTTACAATCTCCTTTGTTCATGAAATTATACACTTCCACAAACATGTGTTGTGAAAATCAGACTTTGATAGATCTCTGCTAGTGTAGGCAGAGCATAGAACATTTATTTGTTGTCATTTAAACCCTTATTACAAATATTACATTTCAAATGGCATTTACAAGTGATGCCACCATATATAATCAAACAAAGCAAATTAATCCCGTAAAATTTGTTATGCCTGTGCACAGTGGCATCTAGAGCCTTCAAGAAGTTTTCATTTTAAATTCCATGAGAGCATGATAGTACAATAGGACTATGGGTTGAAATACAGGGTGTCCCTAAAAGTCTTCATAATTAGGAGAAATTAACACTTTTTAGCAAAAGGTCTTCCAATGTTTTTCATGCTCAGTTGCATTTATATATATATATATATATATATATATATATATATATATATATATATATATATATATATATATTTTAGGGCTGCACAATTAATCGGATATTGATCGCGATTACGATTTTGCGATCGCGATTACGATTAAATGAACATGATCGACTGCGATATTAACGTTTAAATTTCATCCTCTGCTCATAGAAAACTCCGCTGCAGGTCAAATCAAGCGCTTCCTAAACTTACAGTCAATCGCCATAGTGTGGTGCAGGGATGACATCATTTTGTAGTGCCAAAACACGGACACGCTGTTACCATTTTAGCGCTCGAGCGGCCAGCTTCGCTGCTGCTGCAGCACTTTGCGCGGGGGGAAATCATGAAACTAACATGATGCTAAATTGCAAAACATAGGTTGTCGGGGACATTAAACGTCTTCACGTCGAAAAGGAAAAAGCTTTTGATGAACTCTACAGTGGGATCTACAGTGTGACCATTTCACTCGCGTTTGCGACTGAAAAGTACTTTGTGCAACTGTGACTAAATATTTATTCGCATAGGTGCGAGTGACCTGTTCGGAGTTGTATAATACAATCGGAATAAAAACTACAGGAAGTCCAAAATGCATCTACAACGCGCAACAGTTACATTCACACTGCTTTTCATCACCTCAGTCAACCGAACAAGCATGGAAATACTGCAGAGAAGCCATTATGATGAAGAGAGTAACTCTGTACATCATATGCTTCTCTCAACTTCCCAATCTCACAGGGTTGGGGTTCGATTCCCGCGGCTCTGTGTGTGCGGAGTTTGCATGTTCTCCCCGTGCTGCTACTGTCTACTTCTGTCTTAATGTGGTTCTCTGTTTTGAGCCTCTGACTGGGTTAGAGTTTCTGTTTATTTAATTTTAAAAGTTTTTTCCTCGGCTTTACGTCCTACACTGTTATATTATTTGTTACAAGTCTTTAAAAGTTAAGGACATTATATTCGTTATTGTGCGCAGACTGTTTATCAGACTTGAAGTCAGTAGGAGCTTTTTCTCTTACTGGAACTTTTTGTCTTTTAATTTTTTTGGTTAGTTCAGTTGTTTTCACATTGTGTACAATTTTGGGTTTATTGTGTTTAAACACTGCTGTCTCATTTTTTTATGGAGACTTTGGGTGTGTGTGTGTGTGTTTGGAGGATTGTGAGAGTAAACAAAACATGCCAATGCTTTGAAAGATGTGAACTGGATCGGAGTAATGTTAGTCAAATGCTAATCTGTTTTTAGAGGATTTAAACCTAACATGGTGAACAAATTATATTATAGAATTCAGGCAATTTTACTTCGGTTATCTCATACAGTGTGGCAAGCAATAATCTGAATAATCTGGAAAGACCTTTGTAATATCACAGTCTAAAACTGGATTTAAAGAGAAGAAAATCATTAAATGAATCACATAAATGAATCACATGAAAATGAATCACACGAATATGAATCACATGAAAATGAATCACATGAAAATGAATCACACAAATATGAATCACATGAAAATGAATCACATGAAAATGAATCACATGAATATGAATCACATGTAAATGAATAACATGTAAATGAATCACATGTAAATGTATCATATGAAAATGAATAAATAAATTAAAATAATTGTCCAACTCAAGTTTTCTCATGCCTACTTGTACTTGTACATGCGTACTTATATTGTGGCACATTAACGTTAACATCTCTAAAAAAATAAAAGGAAAAAATGTTAAAAAAAAAAAAAAAAGTTAAAAAAAAAAAAAAACTTAAACTTCAACTGTGCTCCTAAATTTTTGTAATAAGGAGCACAAGTGCTCCTAAAAGAAATTGTCTTGCGTCTCTCCTCCTGGAAACACTGACAAAGATTTGTACATTAGCAGGAATGTAGCACAACATGGAGGTGAAAGCAGCGGTCTGTTTATTTAAATGTGAAAGTGCAATAAAAATATGTTGTCCCTAAAATCAATGAATAATCGTGAAAAATAATCAAGATCTCAATATTGATCAAAATAATTGGGATTATCATTTTGGCCATAATCGTGCAGCCCTAATATATATATATATATATATATATATATATATATATATATATATATATATATATAAATATATATATATATATATATATATATATATATATATATATATATATATATATATATATATATATATAAAAGTGGACATCCATGAGCATCCACTGAAGCAAACATAGTCCATTCTGTAAGGGAATATTTGGATACCCTGTATAGTCATACACAGTTAAGATTGTGAAGACTGCAAAATATGCCATATATATTATATTTTTCAGTATTATATTCTTTTAAAATAAAGTTTAGGTGTAACAGTGCAGCACAGAATAGAAATGGGGCATCCACCTGTCATTGCTTGCTCGCTGTGCTGGCTTGCTCTTTGGACAAGTTGTTAGGTTTGCTGCTGAAGCAATAGCCAAAAGCTGACAAAGATTCCATAACAGGGGCATTTTGAGTAATTGGTTCTTTTCTAAATACGTTGGAATGTAATTACAGAATATGGAATAACACACTCCCTATACTGTTTTGTTGCTTAAGTTTAACATATGGTTAATTATCCGCATTCCAGGTAATATATTTTTGACTGTATTAAAACAGTTTTTCTTAAAACTTGCCTGCATGTAAGTTAATAGGGATGCGCATCCTGATGTTAACAGCGGGGAGAACTGGTGGTGTGTTGACAGCATAATCACAAAGCCAAGGCTAATGCTAAGGCTTGCCCACGCGAGCACCACTTCTATCCAACTCGCGTGTTTAGCATATTTGCCCCACTTAGAAAGGCACTCACTGAGAAGCCTACTTGAAGTGCTCTGGTTACAGGAGACTGTATTCTACAATATAAAATTATCTAGTCTTTTAGAGGCACTAGCAGCTGTGGTTGGCTGTATACTGGGAGCCAGGATGCCAGACATTGCAGGTAATCATAGGGTTTTAAGCAAGCACATGTTTTCAAATATGAAGTGTGTCACATATAGCTGATGGTAACATTGTAAAGGTGTGACAAGCAGACCTGTTCAGGGTGGGATGGTATCTATGCCACACAGGAAGGTGCTGCTCTCATTTCTTGTAACATAGCTCATAGTGTTATGACAGGCCTAGTTAATTGGTGACAATCTAGATCTGTGGCTAGACCGAAGACAAAAAGGCTAAACTGGCTGTCGGCTAAGTGCCCTGAGATTCCTCTATATTAAGACTGTGTCTGTTCCCTGAGCTAAACATAAAAAATGCATAGTTTGTTCTGGTAATCTAAATAACATGAAATTAGATCTATTTAGATCATAACTATTGGACAGCTTGCATCTCTGATCTGAAACCAGGGCTGCTAAATATTAGGTCTTTTACATCTAAAATCACTTATTGCAGGTAAAACTTATCGAGGGTTTATTGTTTCATTTCAAACTTGGTTTAGACCAAATGGGTACATAGCATTAAATTAAGCTAGTCCACCCAGATACCTTAGTCTAATTGGCAATTATTATAACAATATTGTAGGCACAACCCATACATCTGGATCTGAATTTAATTGCATTTTAAGAGCAAAAGAAAGAAGTCTACTCAATCATTTCTACTAATTAGTGTATATAGGCCACGAGGGCCACGTTCTTAATTTCTTCTCAAATCTAGTTGCTTCAGCAGAAAAAGCAGGACCTGTTGGATATTTAATAGGGGTTGATCAGATCACAACAGGAACCATTGATTACGGGAAACACACCATTGATTTAATACTGACATTTGGCAGAGATATAGAAAAAGTAGTCCCATTACCCCAGTCTGAAATCTCAGATCGCTACTTCATTTGAATTAAAAATGTGACTCAGACATAATATATGCACTTCAACTTGCTACTGCACCATAAGTACAATCTGGTTGGCTACTGAAAAAGCCAGCACCCTGGTTTTACGATCATCCTCGCATGCTCACTTTAAAAACACACTTTAAAACCGACCGCTCAAACGTTATGCGTAAATGGCTTTAAATTAAATTGGTAGTCTTCCAAATTGCATGAAAGGAGAGCCTTCTTAGCTAGTGAAAACCTCTTATTGCTGCTAGATCAGCATATCTCTCCAGGCTAAAAGAAGACAACAACAATGACAAACAATAGCTTTCCATTTAGTACAGTAGCAAAGAAATACAACAGCCATAAAAATACAAACACCAACATAATTTTCCCTGACAAAATTGAAAATGACAGAAAATTCTGAGTATAAATTTAATCAGACAGTTTAATAATTATTCATGTGAAGGCAAATATAACCTCCATCAGAGTGACTCAAATCCTTTATTCCTATCTAGCACAATTAATTGAACTAATTTCCACCTCAAAATCATCAACTTGGTGCTTATTAAATCCGATACCTTAAACAAATATCTAAACAAATACTACCAGAAGCAACTGAATATATATGAAAAGTAATCATCTCCTTCCTTAGCACTGGCTATGTACTTAAATATTTAAAACAAGCCATTATCAAACCATTGATTTAAAAATACTTGTCAGCTGGCAAACTATAGGCCAATATCAAACCTTTATCCTAAGATCCTAAAGATCCTAAAGGTTCTCAGCAGCTGTTTTAGGCAAACTACTTTTTACCCTGTAGTTTATCAGTTTAATAATGTCAAAGTTAATAAAGTTAAAGGACATTTGGCACTGAATGCTGAGTAACTTTCTTCTACTTACATTTACATTTATTCACTTAGCAGACGCTTTTATCCAAAGCGACTTACAAATGAGAAAGATACAAGCAAAATACTTAATTCCGATAATGTCTACCAGGGCCCCAGGCAGCTAAAAGTAAGCTTTCTGATGATGAATATCATAGGGCAGTGGTGGCTTGATGGTTAAGGTTCTGGGTTACTGATCAGATGGTCGGAGTTCAAGCCCCAGCACTGCCAAGGTGCACTTGGACCCACTTAACCCTCTCTGCTCCAGGGGTGCTGTATCATGGCTGACCCTGTGCTCTGACTCCAACTTCCTGACATGGTGGAGTATGCGAAGAAAAGAATTTCACTGTACTATAATGTATATGTGATCAATAAAGACTCATTATGATGGCCTTTCATTTGCATCATGCACAGCAGTGAAAGATCATAGTGTTATTGACTCTACTCTCTCAGACGTTTGTCATCTCAACATTGCTAAGTTAAAAAATATAATATTAAATGATGTAGAAAAACTAGCTCATGCTTTGATTAGATTGGACTATATAAGTCCAATTTTACTCAGCCATGGTAGACGTCGACCAATTTGGATTTTACTGATACCGATAGCTAAGTCGGACAGTACCTGCCGAAAAATCAACCGATAGTTTTCAAATTGACATTGAATGAAAACACAACACTCAAAGTAAAATATTGTTGAACTTTATTACAAAAAATAAACAGTACTGACTGTACCATGAAAGTGTACTGTACTTTTTTTAATGAAATAAATATAAAAATATTCATATATATTAACTATTAAGAAATATTACAAATAAATAAAAGATATACATCCAAACTGAACCAGAAGTAACACTCCAAATAACAAATAAAATTAGAGATATCCAAAATGAATCAAAAAACACTTCAAATAACACAACAAAATTTGTCATAGTGATTGTTTTTATTTTGACTCCAGAGGCCGCTCTCGTACTGTATAATGACAGCAGACCTTTCTCAGCCTCTCCAGCAATCGGGAAAAACTATCGGTGTGGATAACTGATAGTTCCATCAATCGTTTATCAGTGCTGATTACTCTGCAAAACCGATTAATCTGTCTAAGCGAGAGCCCTTAGAACCCTGAGACTGTCTCACAGTAAAATTTTGCATTGCTTATAACGTTACCATAAATTGAGCATAGACCTATATTTCATTCAATGGTCTTGCCCTACAATACCTAAACTTCACGTGTATTTTTGTCTGCCGAGTTTGCGCCATTTTAAAGGTACAGGTTTTCATTACTACAAAGAATAAGGAAAACTACAGCAGGAGGCTGAGCTTTTTTGCACTCAGTTTTCATCTGTAAGATAGAATAAGAAACTCATTGTTATAAACTGAGGTACTTAACTATTCCAACCATCATTCCACTGTAAAGTGTCAGCGAGTAATGTGGTTTTGAAAATACATATATATTCAGCACTGTGTGCAAAACACACTACTTACACTTGATTTCTCAGAGTTTAGTCACAATAGAGAGAAAATATGTGTTTTTTCACATTTGTAGTTTAGATATCATTTACATGTTTTGTTTTTGTCTCAGAGTGAGTGTATTGAAGTCATCGTTGTTGCAGGTTTGTTAAAATATCTTATTTATATCCAACATGCAAAATTGCAGTGTACTCAGAACACTGTCAGATGATGATGCAAGCATAGTGAATAGTGAATGTGTCATATATCAAGGAGGTAACTCTGGACTTCATTTCCCAGCAGTCACTGCACCAAATTACTTTCACATGACCACCTGCACCTGTATCACATTTTTTTTTAACGAGCACCCATATATATAGCCACTGTTTGCACTGCTTCTTTGTCTCATGTAATTGTCTATCTTGAGCTGTTTATGTTTAGCCTTAGACACAGTATTTTGCTGAGTTTATTTCGTGTCTTTGTTTTGTTCTTCGTTTGTTCATTAAATTGTTTGGAAATCTGCGATTGCTTCCATAACCATCTTTGAAACATGACAGAACATGAGACCTACAACGGAAGCAGCAGATCGCCATGAAGTACCTGGGCTTCACTCTACCACCTATGTTTGGGGAGGAGGAGGAGGAGGAGTCCGGGTACAAGTGGGAGTCTGTGGTCACTTCCGTTATAATAAAGAACACTGTTACACTGATACAGCATATAATGTCAATAAACTTAAATTAAACTAAACCTTTTAAGCAACTCACGAGAGCATCACTGTCACGCTGGTGCTACACAAATTCCGCTTTATAAAGTTTATAAATCTCTGTGGTGTTCAATATAAAATGCTCCACTGCCTTAGAGGACTTGGACGTCGCACATTTTCTTCCTCAGTCACTTGACAATTTTGCCTCTGTCTGATGGTCATTTCGAGAAAAGAAAGTCATGTACGGTGATTCTGGGTATTAGGGTAAAGCTAGAGTGCATAGTGTAATTGCACAGTTCTTCATTTGGGACACAACTTTAGTATTTACTCTCCAAAGTGTGTTTTCAGTACAGAAGTAACGTAATGAGTAAACATGCCCCGGGCCGCGCGCAGACCAACTAATCAATAATGAGATTCGTTGACAACGATTTTCATAATCGATTATTAGCGATTTTATCAATTAGTTGTTGCAGCTCTAAAATATATACACTGCATTTTTGTTATTCTGTTGTTCAGAATGGCTTCATACACTGATTTACACTGTGTTTGATTCCTGTTTGAAAATGCTACTGATGTAGAAATAGATTATTTCTATTTTTTTAAGGTTCATAACGATGCTCCAGATGTCACATTCTGCTTTGGTGCTGATCTGGCTCATTTCACTGTGACTGATATTCATGATGTTCAACTCATAACCACTGGTATGTCAGGTGTATGTGTATGTGTGTGCGTGTGCAGGCAAGCATGAGTGCATGCGAAAAAAAAAAACTATTTGGAAATCACAGCAGGCAAGCATTCCTTTAAGAAATCTCTGAACCAATGATCTGAGAAACAACCTCTACCTCAGGGGTATGGTGTGTGCATGTGTGGCTGTGCAATCTGAAACTGTTATTGTTGAGTATAGTGATTTTTGTACCAATGTATATGGAATTCCTTGTAGCTGTATCCTTTTAACAAACTTTGAGTCAAGAAGGCATCAATGCTGTACTGTAGCTTGGCAACTGATATTTGATATAATCCAAGGTATTATGTAAAACATTCAGGAACTTCCAAACAATATGTACAGTATCTCACAAAAGTGAGTACACCCCTCACATTTTTGTAAATATTTGATTATATCTTTTCATGTGACAACAGTGAATAAATGACACTTTGCTACAATGTAAAGTAGTGAGTGTACAGCTTGTATAACAGTGTAAATTTGCTGTCCCCTCAAAATAACTCAACACACAGCCATTAATGTCTAAACTGCTAGCAACAAAAGTGAGTACACCCCTAAGTGAAAACTCAAATTGTGCCCAATTAGCCATTTTCCCTCCCCGGTGTCATGTGACTTGTTAGTGTTACAAGGTCTCAGGTGTGAATGGGGAGCAGATGTGTTAAATTTGGTGTCATCGTTCTCACACTCCCTCATACTGGTCACTGGAAGTTCAACATGGCACCTCATGGCAAAGAACTCTCTGAGGATCTGAAAAAAAGAATTGTTGCTCTACATAAAGATGTCCTAGGCTATAAAAAGATTGCCAAGACCCTGACAATGAGCTGCAGCACGGTGGCCAAGACCATACAGCAGTTTAACAGGACAGGTTCCACTCAGAACAGGCCTCGCCATGGTTGACCAAAGAAGGTGAGTACATGTGCTCAGCATCATATCCAGAGGTTGTCTTTGGGAAATAGACATATGAGTGCTGCCAGCATTGCTGCAGAGGTTGAAGGGGTGGGGGGGTGAGCCTGTCAATTCTCAGACCATATGCCGCACACTGCATCAAATTGGTGTGCATGGCTGTCGTCCCAGAAGGAAGCCTCTTCTAAAGATGATGCACAAGAAAGCCCGCAAACAGTTTGCTGAAGACAAGCAGACTAAGGACACAGATTACTGGAATCATGTCCTGTGTTCTGATGAGACCAAGATCAACTTATTTGGTTCAGATGGTGTCAAGCGTGTGTGGCAGCAACCAGATGAGGAGTACAAAGACAAGTGTGTCTTGCCTACAGTCAAGCATGGTGGTGCGAGTTTCATGGTCTGGGGCTGCATGAGTGCTGACGGCACTGAGGAGCTACAGTTCTACTGAAGCAGAGCATGATCCCCTCCCTTCAGAGATTGGGCCACAGGGCAGTATTCCAGCATGATAATGACCCCAAACACACCTCCAAGACGACCACTGCCTTGCTAAAGAAGCTGAGGGTGAAGGTGATGGACTGGCCAAGCATGTCTCAAGACCCAAACCATATTGAGTATCCTCAAACGGAAGGTGGAGGAGCACAAGTTCTCTGACATCCACCAGCTCCATGATGTCGTCATAGAGGAGTGGAAGAGGACTCCAGTGGCAACCTGTGAAGCTCTGGTGAACTTCATGTCCAAGGGGGTTAAAAATGCTGAAAAATAATGGTGGCCACAAAAAATATTGATACTTTGGGCCCAATATGAACATTTTCACTTAGGAGTGTACTCACTTTTGTTGCCAGTGGTTTAAACATTACTGGCTGTGTGAGTTATTTTGAGGGTACAGCAAATGCACACTGTTACACAAGCTGTATACTCACTACTTTACATTGTAGCAAAGTGTCATTTCTTCAGTGTTGTCACATTAAAAGGTATAAACAAATATTTACAAAAATGTGAGGGGTGTATTCATTTTTGTGAGATACTGTATTAACAGACACTATGCTGTTGCATAAAATCTGTAAAATCTTGCTTAAATGGCAAAATTAATGGCTAAAATGAAATAGACCAAGCCAGGGTGTGGATTTATTCAAGAATTACTAAGGGAGAAACCTGAACCAAATAAAGAGAACACTTGCTTTAGAGTGTTCCAGAAATGCATCATCTTGACCTGCTGTCTCAGTGTGGTATTTTAGTGTGCACTAGATTTGCTATGGGTAATAACATGGTGAACTATCCAGAAACAATTATTTCTCCACATAAAATTTAACACTACAAAATGACTGACCCCCACATGATGCACAACATAGTATAGTGACTAGGGCATGGAAACTGTGTAATAGGGATTTTTTTTAAAGCAGTTGACAGAACATATTGCAACTTTACATGATCTGTATGCTACTACATGATTAGATTTGGCTTTTGGATTTTACCTAAGCTTTTGTGTCATCTCCATCTTGTCCTTAACTATGAATTTAAATGGAATTAATTTAACCTAATGTAATTGCAGTAAAATTAGAAGTTTACCTACAGTAAACGCTGAATTTAAGAAACAGTAATAGCCCAATTATATGTGGATGAGAGCTGAAACTTTATGTTTAATTTCAGTTTGGGGAGAATGACATTACCAAACACTGTTTGAACAAATAGTACATCATCATTCAGTTTGGCAGGAGATTTTTAGGGAAGTTTGTGATAAATGTCCCTCTGTCAAAGTGGCATTTGGCAAATGGACTAAATGTCGAGAACATCAACTACCTAAAAAGAAAATACAGAGTGTATTAAACACAACAGAAGAAGTGTACATTGTAAAATGCTATATAAATGTAACTGGCTTGGACTGTGTGCATTTTAGGTACACATAATTTACTTTATCTTTTCATGTCTTTTCAACTTTATCATGATGTATGTACTTTTACTTTTTAAAATATATCTGACATGACTTTGTAAGTAGCAAACATCCAAACCCGTTAGGTAGATAACATTTGTATCAGTATACTACACAGCTTATCAGACATGTTAGCAAGTAGAAATACAAGCAGAATGGGACTTTATTGACCATTTTTTTTTCTTTCTACAATGGGTTTACAATGAAAGAAACCAAGCCTTGAGATATCGGATTAGTTGATAATCCTTGAAATTGTCAGATATCATTTCCCACAGGTATGCATTTTACACATAGGTTTTACATGTGCTGGATTAGTTTAAATAATGAAATTGCTTTCATTATTTTTACAGGCTGTTTTATAGAAGATAAAAGAAGATAAAATCTTTACTGGTACGGGAATGTACAGTCTGGAAAAAATCCGGAAAAATAACTGACATGACTAGTTCATATGGGATTAAAATCACAGAGAAGCTCTGTTAATTATTACAGAACATTACCCCACCTACCCATATAAAACATATCCTGTCTGAATAGGGCTTATTGGCTTAGGGCTTGCATAGGGCTTGCAGACAGAAGCAAGTGAAGGTAAGGCAGTTTAATGAGAAGACAAATCCACAGAGTTAGGCAGAAATCAATAACCATAGACAGGCAAGGGTCAAACGATCATGCAACAATCCAAACTAAGCAAGGCAGAGAATCAAAGTCACGGAAATAACAAAAAAAAAAAAAAACCTTTTCAAAACAAAAAGCTGCATCATAATGATGTAAGCGTGCTTAGTCCCGGAACATTAAAGCCCAAAGTGATGCAAATTTCATCCTTAGCAGAGTGCGTGAGTACTGTACACGCACCGCCAGATTTTTCTATCTGCACATACTTTGTACATGCAGGCAGCACATGCGCAGTTAATTTTTTGGAACTTTTTATTTGTTCCACAAGGTGGCAATATTGCCGTTGATTCTGAAGGTAGTCAAGGAAAAAACGGAAAAAACAGAAGAGATGGAAATCTAATTCTAGCCTTAAAGAGTATAAGGATTTTTAAATGGGTGCTAATCATGGCGAGAGATTGCCCCAGCATTGTCCTGCGTGTTGTTGGGATTCTTCTTTGTTGTCATCCTTCACACCAGAAGACCTGCTTTACTGCTCTGTACTGACTCTTGTAGGCCAGGAGGGGTAGTGCAAGTTGTCATAATGCGCATGCATCGACTACCTGTGTACACGTACATGTCAATGGAGTATACTTTGAAAGGCTATGCATACGACTGTGCACATATGCTAGCATACGCTTAAAAAAATTTAAGTATACCAGAGGCTGCAGTGTGAGTGCAGGTCAGCAGGGGAGTGGAGTATGGGACACAATTGTGCTTAGTTCACTGGAACTAAGAGGCCCAAACCTCACTGCATGAAAAGGCTAACTTCCAGGATGAATCTGACATTGGAAATTCCAGTGACATTTAAGGTGTACGACCTGTGTGAAACAACTTCCCAGTCAAGGGTGCGGAATCCCATACACGCCCATACACTTGAGTTGCACAGAGATTTTCGGGTACGTGGATATTTCTGATTACACACACTAGACGTGTTCAGAGATTTTCACTATACCAGCAAGCATGAATTAAATATTAAATAAATACATATTTGACTGACACAAAATAGGTTTTATTCATAAGAATCTGGACTTTATTATGCAAATAATAAAGCTAAGAAGTTAAGATCAATCGATAGCATTTGTAGCATGTACCAGGGTCGGAAATTAACGTGGGCTTGACGCAAAATACCCCCATAATTCCAGATATAGGGGCAAAAAATGCCCCTGTACGAGTTTTTGTCTTTTCTACATATATACGTTTTGTCTGGTTTTACAGTATTGCAAAAGAAAATATTTTCAAACATAGTGCATCTCAGAGCACACAGTGTTTCGTTCCTGAATGAATCCGTGTTTTTGAATGAATCGGTGAAATAAATGATTCGATGACTCAGTTAACACAAATCAGTTGAATGAAGTGAGGTTGGTGGTTAGGTTGTAATGCTTTCCACTATCTCTGTAATGTAGGTTAAATTAATTAAGTTTTGCAAAAAAAAAATTGGCGGTGAGGTACTAAAGGCGGGGAAAATAAATATTCGCAAGCTAGCAAGATTTTCCTGGTGAGGAAAATGGAGGTCACATTTCCAAAATTATACAACTCTGTAATAACTCTGATTCTGTAACGCAATGTCTCAGCTGATGCTCAAAGGCATTTGTCCATATTTTGCAGCTAATAACTAACCAACACTCTTTTCGCTCTTTTATAGCTTTTCAAATAGAAGTAATGAGACTCTTGTCTTCCTAGATTTCCACACAAAGATGTGTTAAAAATAATAAACTGCATGTGTTAAATGTACCAACACACTGATGGTATTAAAAGCAACACAAAATGTGTTGTCCTTAACTAGACATGTGGGTGTTAAAACTTAACATATGATGTATTATTTTTAAGACATCTGTTTTAAGAGTGTACTTCTATACAGTTTACTGTGATAAAAAGGTTTTATTCAAAAAATGGGTGTTGAAGCTTTACATATTCATAATTTACTAATCCTGTTTAGAACTTGGTAAGAAGACTTCACAACTCTGAGGACAATACAAAGAAATTTTGTCCTGAGAAGTATGGAATATAGTTTCAATTACATATTTCTTTTTGTCAATTTCTTCTCTAATATTATTCTTTATATGCACAGATTTAACTCTGCAAACAACATTTCAGTTGTGACCTTCCTTCCAATTGTGACCAGCGATGCAGCCCCAGATGTCATCAAAGGTAGTAACCTTTCCTCAATAGTAGTTCAATGAACTAGGGATGTCACAAGAACCGATACTTCGGTACCAAGTTGGTGTCCTGTCAGCTAAATGTAGCCTAATGTCACAAATAATTATTCAAATGTTCATGGTTTCAATATATATATTTTTGGCCTGCCACCATATCAGTGAATTTAAACTAATGCTTGCATTCAGAGTGTAGGGTGTGTGTGTGTGTGTGTGTGTGTGTGTGTGTGCGTGCGCACGCGTGTTTAGGAGTGCACCTCCACTGTAGCCTCCACTCATTGGCAGACAATGGTTAATAACTAAAATATCCCCCTCTATCTCTCTCTCTCGGTCTCTCTTTGCCAGTATCAGCCAGAGGAGGATGTCCTCCAGGAGAGTTTTTAATAAAAAAAAAAAGTATTTTATTTTTATACCACACGGTGGTATCGATTTTGGTATTGAGTATCGCGTACTTTTGGTGGTATAGGTACAGACTACTATATTTTTGGTATCATGACATCCCTACAATGAACACATTTCAGATTTCCGAGTTTAGAACTCTGAAGTAAACTAAAGCAGGGTAAACCTTTTGTATGCATCACCACATCATTTGAATCTCCAGCTGACTGGCAGAAGCCACCATTCCCAGTGTCACATGACCTGCCACCAACTACTCAGCCAGTGACAGCAAATTCTGGACAAGAGGCAGTGACTGTAAATATGATGTTTTTTTCCCCCTGACTTCTATAATCTATCCCTATATATTTTTTCCTCTTTTGAAAAGTCAAGAAATCAGAAAGCAATATTTTTTTCCTATTTACTATGGTCTCCCATATACTCCTATAGGTGTTTACCCATGCTGCAGTTAAACTCCACATTGTAGACTTCTTAAACACTAAACGTGTAAAGTGTCAGGAAATTTAAGTGGTCAGGAAAATGGTAGAAAAGTCTTCTTTTTATGCAAATATGTGACTATTTCTCATGCAGAAAACTTTATCAACATTATAAGTGAACCTCAAAACACAATAAAATAATAAGAAGAAAAAAGAATGACCCCTTTAAAATACATCATATCACAGCAAACCAGCAACTACACACACCTGCTCCCAATCTCACACACACTCACAACACGGCTTATAAGAGACCTTGTGAACATTTGAACTTTGTGAAGTAATGTCCAGCTGCCTAGTCTATGTCATTGTACAAGCCTTGTTATTGTGTTTTGCCATTCTGAGTTTTGACCTTTGTTAACTCCTTTGACTTCGATTCTCTGCTCTGCCTAGTTTTGCCTGTTTGCCTAATCGCCTAACCTCTGCCTGTTTTCTGACTACAGATTTCTGCCTTACCCTTGGATTTGTTGTTATTAAATCTGCCAAACCTACACTTGCTTCCGTCTATTTCGTGACAATACACACCACTGGCAGATATTGCAACTTTCAGCCAAAGTGGATAGGTCAGTATCCACATGCATATCTGTCTGCTGCTGGATCTTGATTTTTTTTTGTGCAAATTTTTCTAAGACAATCTTAAAAGCAATTGTTCACCTATAAATGAAAATTCTCTCATCATTTAGCCATTATGTCAGTCCAGACCTTTACAAATTATTTCTTCAGAAGAACACACAAAGATTTTTAGAAGAAAAAAAAAACATTGATCGGCTAACAGTGTTTACCTCATTCAAATTTGGTCACAGAAGCTCAAGCATGATTGCTTGATACATAAGAACCAATGATTTTCATTCGCACATGTCATACCAGCACATTTGAGCAAGAACCAATGAATTTATTTCTCGCACGTCAAGCAAGTATGACATGAGGGTGAGTGAATGATGCGAGTTTTCATTTTAGGGTGAACTATCCCTTTAACTGTTTTTGTGGTATGAGAATTGCTTTCAGTTAAAGGAGGGAAGGCATACTAATCACTGCTGTTTTGGATTACAGAATGATGAATATTAGCTTTTTTGCAGGAGAAAACAGATGGAACCTCATTAACTTAAAATGACTTAATCATTCTTGTTTTACTGTGTTCTATTTAGCTTTAAGATTTGCGATCTATGTTAGTCCAAGGACAAGAAAAGGAAATCTGGAGTGGAGTGACTGTTGATCTCATGAATGATGAGGAAGATGGGATGCTGGATGGAAGGCCAGTGTGGCTTGTTAAGCCACCATGCCGCAGTGCAATTATTGATGATCTATGTAGAAAATTGCAGAGGCGACTATGATCCAAAGTACCTCAGCAACCACAATACTCGTCTATACACTGGTCGACGGTTATCTCAGAAGTTTTGGCGTGGTGCTGGGGTCATGGAAGATGTGGGACGTGCTTCTCTTGAGCATACATCTAGCACATATGTTTCTCTGTAAGTGGATGACTCCTTTGAGGGGATATTTACATCTTTATCATTGTTTTTACATGTAACACTTTTGTACAGTTCACAGGTGATACTTATGATGATTGTTACAGTGAGGGAAAAAAGTATTTGATCCCCTGCTGATTTTGTACGTTTGCCCACTGACAAAGAAATGATCAGTCTATAATTTTAATATAGATTTATTTGAACAGTGAGAGACAGAATAACAACAAGAAAATCCAGAAAAACGCATGTCAAAAATGTTATAAATTGATTTGCATTTTAAAGAGGGAAATAAGTATTTGACCCCCTCTCAATCAGAAAGATTTCTGGCTCCCAGGTGTCTTTTATACAGGTAACGAGCTGAGATTAGGAGCACACTCTTAAAGGGAGTGCTCCTAATCTCAGCTCGTTACCTGTATAAAAGACACCTCTCCACAGAAGCAATCAATCAATCAGATTCCAAACTCTCCACCATGGCCAAGACCAAAGAGCTCTCCAAGGATGCCAGGGACAAGATTGCAGACCTACACAAGTCTGCAATGGGCTACAAGACCATTGCCAAGCAGCTTGGTGAGAAGGTGACAACAGTTGGTGCGATTATTCGCAAATGGAAGAAACACAAAAGAACTGTCAATCTCCCTCGGCCTGGGGCTCCATGCAAGATCTCACCTCGTGGAGTTGCAACGATCATGAGAACAGTGAGGAATCAGCCCAGAACTACACGGGAGGATCTTGTCAATGATCTCAAGACAGCCGGGACCATAGTCACCAAGAAAACAATTGGTAACACACTACACCGTGAAGGACTGAAATCCTGCAGTGCCCGCAAGGTCCGCTGCTCAAGAAAGCACATATACATGCCCGTCTGAAGTTTGCCAATGAACATCTGAATGATTCAACTGGGTGAAAGTGTTGTGGTCAGATGAGACCAAAATGGAGCTCTTTGGCATCAACTCAACTCGCCGTGTTTGGAGGAGGAGGAATGCTGCCTATGACCCCAAGAACACCATCCCCACCATCAAACATGGAGGTGGAAACATTATGCTTTGCGGGTGTTTTTTTGCTAAGGGGACAGGACAACTTCACCGCATCAAAGGGACGATGGACGGGGCCATGTACCGTCAAATCTTGGGTGAGAACCTCTTTCCCTCAGCCAGGGCATTGAAAATGGATCGTGGATGGGTATTCCAGCATGACAATGACCCAAAACACACGGCCAAGGCAACAAAGGAGTGGCTCAAGAAGAAGCACATTAAGGTCCTGGAGTGGCCTAGCCAGTCTCCAGACCTTAATCCCATAGAAAATCTGTGGAGGGAGCTGAAGGTTCGAGTAGCCAAACGCCAGCCTCGAAACCTTAATGACTTGGAGAAGATCTGCAAAGAGGAGTGGGACAAAATCCCTCCTGAGATGTGTGCAAACATGGTGGCCAACTACAAGAATCGTCTGACCTCTGTGATTGCCAACAAGGGTTTTGCCACCAAGTACTATGTCATGTTTTGCAGAGGGGTCAAATACTTATTTCCCTCATTAAAATGCAAATGAATTTATAACACTTTTGACATGCATTTTTCTGATTTTTTTTTTTGTTGTCGTTATTCTGTCTCTCACTGTTCAAATAAATCTACCATTAAAATTATAGAATGATCATTTCTTTGTCAGTGGGAAAACATACAAAATCAGCAGGGGATCAAATACTTTTTTCCCTCACTGTATGCATGTGTGAGACAGCATAACAGTGTGAGAGTGAGAGAGACTGCATGTGTGAGAGTGTGTTAGCTTCATTAGACACTACTGACAGTTGAAAGGGACAGTTCAACCCAAAATGAAAATTCTGTCATCATTTACTCACTCATGTTGTTCCAAACCCATAAGAAATTTGTTCCTCTTCTGAACACAAATGTAGATAGTTTTAATCAAATCAGAGAGATTTCTGTCCCTCCATTGAAAGTCTATTCACCCAAAACTTTGATGCTTCAAAACGTTCACAAAGTGATCGTAAAATCCATATGAATTGATCCATTTAATCCAAGTCTTATAAAGTGATCACGTCTCGTCAGAAGACTTGGATTAAACTGCCCAATTCATATGGATTTTGTTTTACAATCTTATTATGAACATTTTGGAATGTGCAAGTTTTGGGGGAATAACCTTTGAGTGGAGGGAAAGAAATGTCTCAGGTTTCATTAAAATATTTTAATTTGTGTTCCAAAGATGAACAAATGTATTAGAACACTGGAACAATGTATTGGAACAACACGAGTGAGTAAATGATGACAGATTTTTCATTTTGGGGTGAATTATCCTTTTAAGTACACTTATGTCACAGAGATTGAAGAGTCTTTAGCAAGGATGTTCAATGTTAACTTCTTTTATTCAGAGAATGTTTGAAGACCACTTCAATTGATTCAGTTCAATATTGTGCATAATGTTTCATTTTTAAAATATTGCCCTGGCTGGCTGCATTTGTTGTATTAATGAAAAAATAATTATAGTTCTTATTAATAATTATAGTTTTGATGATCTCTTGCTGTGTTTGTGGCTTTCACAACTACTTTTGGTAACATCGGACGCACTTTTATGTTTAAGGCCAGTTGTATTTCAGCTGACGTGCACAGTCCAGAAATGTGCATTTTTGTGCAGTGCCTATTCCAGCATGATAAGGCCCCTGTGCACAAAGCAAGGTACATAAAAACATGGCTTGCCAACACTGTTGGGGAAGAGAGCACAGAGCCCTGACCTAAATCCCATTGAACACCTTTGGGATGAACTGAAATGTGGACTGCACACCAAGCCTTCTCACTCGACATTACTGACCTCATGCTCGTGTAGCTGAATGAGCAAATACCCCACAGCCACGCTCAAAAATCTAATGGAAAATGAAACTATTCTTCTGGTATAGAATCAAAGCAGGGACCAAATCCATATTAATGCCCATGTTTTTGGAATGGGATGTTCAACAAGCAAATAGGTGTGTCCTACACAGAGTCACAGGTCGAGCCAGGGGACACCCTGGACGAGTTGCGAACTCATCACAGGGCACAATCGCGCACACATTCACACACTACAGACAATCTTGAAACGCCAGTCAACCTACAACACATATCTGGTCTGGGTGAGGAAACACAAGGCGGCGGCATCCGAACCCTCAACCCCAAAGGTACGAGGCTAATGTGCTAACCACTAAGCCACCATGCCCCCAACAATTGGAGCATATATTACAGTTATACAGACCATATACAGTGCATCCGGAAAGTATTCACAGCGCTTCACTTTTTCCACATTTTGTTATTTTACAACCTTATTCCACTATAGATTAAATTAATTATTTTCCTCAAAATTCTACAAACAATACCCTATAATGACAACATGAAATAAGTTTGTTTGAAATCTTTGCAAATTTATTAAAAATAAAAAAACAAAAAAAGCACATGTACATACAGTGAGGGAAAAAAGTATTTGATCCCCTGCTGATTTTGTACGTTTGCCCACTGACAAAGAAATGATCAGTCTATAATTTTAATGGTAGTTGTATTTGAACAGTGAGAGACAGAATAATAACAATAAAATCCAGAAAAACACATGTCAAAAATTTTATTAATTAATTTGCATTTTAATGAGGGAAAAAAGTATTTGACCCCCTCTCAATCAGAAAGATTTCTGGCTCCCAGGTGTCTCCTATACAGGTAACGAGCTGAGATTAGGAGCACACTCTTAAAGGGAGTGCTCCTAATATCAGTTTGTTACCTGTATAAAAGACACCTGTCCACAGAAGCAATCAATCAATCAGATTCCAAACTCTCCACCATGGCCAAGACCAAAGAGCTCTCCAAGGATATCAGGGACAAGACTGTAGACCTACACAAGTCTGGAATGGGCTACAAGACCATTGCCAAGCAGCTTGGTGAGAAGGGGACAACAGTTGGTGCGATTATTCGCAAATGGAAGAAGCACAAAAGAACTGTCAATCTCCCTCGGCCTGGGGCTCCATGCAAGATCTCACCTCGTGGAGTTGCATTGATCATGAGAACAGTGAGGAATCAGCCCAGAACTACACGGGAGGATCTTGTCAATGATCTCAAGGCAGCTGGGACCATAGTCACCAAGAAAACAATTGGTAACACACTACGCCGTGAAGGACTGAAATCCCGCAGCCCGCGCAATGTCCGCTGCTCAAGAAAGCACATATACATGCCCGTCTGAAGTTTGCCAATGAACATCTGAATGATTCAGAGGACAACTGGGTGAAAGTGTTGAGGTCAGATGAGACCAAAATGGAGTTCTTTGGCATCAACTCAACTCGCCGTGTTTGGAGGAGGAGGAATGCTGCCTATGACCCCTGGAACACCATCCCCACCGTCAAACATGGAGGTGGAAACATTATGCTTTGGGGGTGTTTTTCTGCTAAGGGAACAGGACAACTTCACCGCATCAAAGGGACGATGGACGGGGCCATGTACCGTCAAATCTTGGGTGAAAACCTCCTTCCCTCAGACAGGGCATTGAAAATGGGTCGTGGATGGGTATTCCAGCATGACAATGAACCAAAACACACGGCCAAGGCAACAAAGGAGTGGCTCAAGAAGAAGCACATTAAGGTCCTGGAGTGACCTAGGCAGTCTCCAGACCTAAATCCCATAGAAAATCTGTGGAGAGAGCTGAAAGTTCGAGTTGCCAAACGTCAGCCTCGAAACCTTAATGATTTGGAGAAGATCTGCAAAGAGGAGTGGGACAAAATCCCTCCTGAGATGTGTGCAAACCTGGTGGCCAACTACAAGAAACGTCTGACCTCTGTGATTGCCAACAAGGGTTTTTAAACCAAGTACTAAGTCATGTTTTGCAGAGGGGTCAAATACTTATTTCCCTCATTAAAATGCAAATCAATTTATAACATTTTTGACGTGCGTTTTTCTGGATTTTTTTGTTGTTATTCTGTCTCTCACTGTTCAAATAAATCTACCATTAAAGTTATAGACGGATCATTTCTTTGTCAGTGGGCAAACGTACAAAATCAGCAGTAAATACTTTTTTCCCTCACTGTAAGTATTCACAGTATTTGCCATGACACTCAAAATTGAGCTCAGGTGCATCCTGTTTTCACTGATCATCCTTGAGATGTTGCTATAACTCGATTGGAGTCCACCTGTGGTAAATTCAGTTGATTGGACATGATTTGGAAAGTTACACACCTGTCTATATAAGGTCCCACGGTTAACAATGCATGTCAGAGCACAAACCAAGCCATGAAGTCCAAGAAACTGTCTGTAGACCTCCGAGACAGGATTGTATCGAAGCACAGATCTGGGGAAGGGTACAGAAACATTTCTGCAGCATTGAAGGTCCCAATGAGCACTGTGGCCTCCATCATCCATAAATGGAAGAAGTTTGGAACCACCAGGACTCTTCCTAGAGCTGGCCGTCCGGCCAAACTGAGCAATCGGGGGAGGAGGGCCTTAGTCAGGGAGGTGACCAAAAACCTGATGGTCACTCTGACAGAGCTCCAGCGTGTCTCTGTGGAGAGAAGAGAACCTTAATATTTCTGTACCCTTCCCCAGAAGAATGGGAGAAACTGCCCAAAATTAGGTTTGCCAAGCTTGTAGCATCATACTCAAAAAGACTTGAGGCTGTAATTGGTGCCAAAGGTGCCTCAACAACGTATTGAGCAAAGGCTGTGAATACTTTTTTTTGTTTTTTATTTTTAATAAATTTGCAAAGATTTCAAACAAACTTCTTTCACGTTGTCAATATGGGGTATTGTTTGTAGAATTTTGAGGAAAATGATGAATTCAATCCATTTTGAAATAAGGCTATAACATAACAAAATGTGGAAAAAGTGAAGCGCTGTGAATACTTTCCGGATGCACTGCACACTATAGGAGCTGGAATTACTGTGGCTGTGGACAACAGACCTGCCTTCAAATGGAGACTCATATATGAATTTAGGATACACTCACTTTGATTACAAAAGCGCAAAAGTGACCTTTATGACTATTTTTATTTATTACCTCCCAACGTTTGATAGCCTTCAAGCATGATAAAGTTACAAACATGCTAGTAGTAACAACAGAGGTAGCAATGTAAAGTGTTTACAAACACTAAAGT
The DNA here is from genome assembly GCF_001660625.3 of Ictalurus punctatus. Lineage (NCBI taxonomy): Eukaryota > Metazoa > Chordata > Actinopteri > Siluriformes > Ictaluridae > Ictalurus > Ictalurus punctatus. Next base: position 6,485,692 of record NC_030443.2, read on the forward strand.
AGATGTTTGAGTGTAAATGATTAAGGTTTGGGTGCAGTGAAACACATGTTTTGAAGTCAGCAGACAAATGCACAGTACAGCGCTGTCTCTCCACTTCTGATCCGATGTTCTTTTCTTCTGTTAATAAATGTCACATGCTTTAACAACATCCCCTCCTGACTCATCTTTGTCAAGCAAAAAGACCAGGAAATTACCTGGAGCAGTAGAAAGTTTATGCTCTGAATTGATTGCTGTAGTATGATTTAGGGGGTGTGCAGAGTTACGAAGGAGGAAAATGTTTGGTCGCAGACAGACAATCACTGGAGTAAGGAACTTGAAAAACAACAAACAAAAACAAACAAACAAGTAGTCAGAGGTGAGATAACCCTCAAATCATACACAGTGACTAACCGTAAAACCGTAACAACCCTGGTGGTCACCATAGCAGATGCATATCACATTACAATTTGTTAGGGCTGTAGTAACTGGAAGGTTGTGAATACAAATCCCTGACCACTAGACAACAACTGCTGAGCCACTGTGCAAAGACCCTTAACATTTAACTTCTCCCCTATATTCTAAGTTCATGATTTGCATTGTGCCATAGTTTAAATAAAACTTTTTGTAAATTGGACACGTCATAATAGGGCAGTATTTGAATGTCATGTCATTGCATTGGACTACAGTGATTCAGGCACCTCAGTATTGCTCTAAAACCAGCGTGTTTCTATACCTGCTGATGCTTTAGTGTTTAACTGATCCTGATCTCATGAATACAGTCCCTTATCTCCATTCTCTATTGTAGATGTTGAGAATTTTGCACTCTTATGCGTGCAGCTAAAACACCATTACTGAATGTTAGGCTTGTATGATATAATGATTTAATTTCCATGATCTGTATATTAATCTGGAATGATTTGACCAGGTGTTTTGAACTGACAATGTCTGGAAGCCTCGCCCTTTCACTGTAGGGCCCTCACTTTCTATCACAGGAAATGGACAATATTTTGAGGTCATTAAGGTACAAATAAAATCCATCAATCCATGTTTGACTTAGCTAGCTATATATACAGTGGGGGAAATAAGTATTGAATGCGTCAACATTTTTTTCAGTAAATATATTTCCAATGAGGTTATTCACAAAATTTTCACCAGACATCAGTATTAACTCAAGAAAACTGCATATATAAAGAATTTACAACATTAAAGTTCATAATAAAGTTATGTGTAATAAAGTGGAATGACACGGGAAAAAATTATTGAACACGCTAAGAAGTTGTTAGAAAGTAGTTAGAAAGTAATTATACCTCCTATCTATGCAAATTAATATCAGCTGGGTTAGTAAATTGATGGTTTATAAAAAGGCTTTTCATTACCAAGGTGTCACACAAAAAAACATCTTATGACTGGTAAAAGCAAAGAGTTATCCCAACCTTATTGTTGCGAAACATATTGATGGAATTGGATACAGACATATTTCAAAACTTCTGAATCTTCCGGTAAGCACCATCTGGGCCATTATCCGCAAGTGGAAGCAACATCGCTCATCAACCGGCCACGCACACAAGCTAATCACAAGATTTATGACCAGGGAGTCAGAAGAATAGTCACAAAAGTAGCCAAAGAGCCAATCAGAGTTTGCTACAACTCATTTAGACAAGCCTATGAAATACTGGGAAAGTGTAGTCTGGTCAGATGAGAGCAATATTTGGCTTTTTGGCTGTTATACTACACTGTTTGGAGACGATATTGCAAAACACTACAACAACAGTGAAGTTTGGAGGTGGGGCTGTTTTTCATCACAAGGTACTGGCAGACGTCATATAATTGAAGGAAAGATGAATGGAGCCCTTTGAGAAGAATCTGCTGCCATACACCGGGATAATGAAAATGAAACGTGGGTGGGCCTTCCAGCAGGACAATGGCCCAGTCAATCACCTGACTTGAATCCAATTGAACAAGATTTAAAGACAATATGTTTAGCACAGGGGTGGGCAATCTTATCCGGAAAGGGCCGGTGTGGGTGCAGGTTTTCATTCCAACCAAGCAGGAGGCACACCTGATTCCACCTGTTTAATCAGTTGATCTTGGCTTTCAATAGATTCAGGTGTGGCTTCTGCTTGGTTGGAATGAAAACCTGCACCCACACCGGCCTTTTCCGGATAAGACTGTCCACCCCTGGTTTAGAAGAATGGGCCAAAATCACACCTGAATACTGCGGCCAATTAATTTCTTTAGACAAGAAGCATCTTGAAGCTGTCATTACAAACAAAGGCTTCTCCACTAAGTATTAAATCAATTTCAGATAGTGTGTTCAATACTTTTTTCCTGTGTCATTCCCCCTTATTACACATAACTTCATTTATGGACTTTATTGTTTGAATTTCTTTATATTTGAGGAAGAACAAAACCAACACCACAGCATAACACTCTGTAGGCCTACTGAGTTTGCTTCATATAAACCCAGCAGTCATGTTTCATATAAACCCGGCTGCATCCTTTGGAACTTGCATCAACAGGGAACAAAGGGGCCAATTTAGGCTCCTACTGATCTATGGCTAAGCTTATACATAGTGACAGAGACAGGGTGCACTCAACCCTAAAGTGTGATTCGCTGCCAAACCTTACACTTAGAGAACAAACACACACACAACATGCAACACAAGTTTAATGTGTGAGTTAGCTGGTGTATTTTTTTTAACTGCCAAGTAATGCACACACACACACACACACACACACACACACACACACACAACCAACATACACAACCGACACATACACACAGAAATACATACTTGCACCTGCTATTTTTGGGTTGATAGCTCTCTCTCTCTCTCTCTCTCTCTCTCTCTCTCTCTCTCTCTCTCTCTCACACACACACACACACACACACACACACACACACGAGCATGTGCTTAAGACAGGAGGAGTGGGTATGAACATGATTTTTTTTTTTATGTTGTTGGGTTTTTGTTTTTTGTGTATCTATGTGAGAGGGTGGATAAATCAGACAGCCCACAGTGAATAACACAACACGACACAGAGACACATAAAAACACACCAAAATGTCTATGCAGGAGCCCATTTGATGCTATGGTCCAATCTAAAAAATACACTAAAAAACGCATGTTATCCTATTTTTGGGGGGTTGACAAAATAGTGAGTTTTAGGAAGTAGATGCATCTATAGTGGTGTATCATTCTGACACACCTATCACATCTTCGATTTGTTTGTGTGTGTGTGTGTGTGTGTGTGTGTGTGTGTGTGTGTGTGTGTGTGTGTGTGTGCGCGCGTGTGTGTACGTATGAGGTCTAGGTCATATATTTCTCAACAGTAAACCTTTAGCATTAAAACTTATCCTGGAGTGTAGGAGCGTGGGCCAAGCCACACACACACACACGCACCTGCGATTTTGCCCGCTGTCCATGTCCATCTTCGACTTCCGATGAGCTATTCATGTTCACTCCCCATTGATCACTCACCATTCTTGAAGAAAACAATACTGAAGAAAACACTGAACGGTCTGTCTATTATCAGCAGTAATAACAGATTTTCCAACTCTCGACTTTCCAAGCTATTCCACATAAAAAAGAGACAGATAAATGTGGGGAAGAGAGACAGAAAAAGGACGAGAAGACGCCGGGACCGTTTGGGCTGCTAGACAGAGAGCATCAAACTCCGATATTTTCTCCTTCTTAAGTCTATGCTCTTTTTCCCTTATTCTAAAATGCAATAGCGTCCTCTTGAGATGAGATTTTGTTAATTAGCACAAAAAAAGCCGTCGTGCGCAAGTGAGTAATCCACCAAATCCACTGCGTTCGCGGGAGCAAAAGAAAGCGCGTGCATAGCGCTCAGAGCTGAACTCGAAACGTTAGTTTTAAGAAGTTATGTACGAAAAAAAACGAAAGAAAGAAATACCATAATCCTTGCCTCCACCCCCTGATAGCATCTGTCCGGAGCGAAATGCAACGCAGCGCTCGCGGCATCTCGTGTGGTACTGTGTTGGCCAATGGACTCGTTTTCTTTGCGTGTTCCAGGTTACCGGCGCGGGAGAGGTAACCTTTCTTGTAAAAATCGCGCTTTAGATTAGGAAAGCAGCGCGCCGACTGAGCGCGCACAGCAGCTCCGCCCCACTGCCGCTCCCACCGCACCAGCGCTCGGTTTGTTTCGAGCCGCGGTGTTATTTATTTATTTATTTATTTACTTACTTACCTTATTTTGACAGCCATTTCGAATAAGATCCAACGCAAGAGCCATCCTAGGTGGCTAATTGCATATGATGTGCAACCATTGAGAAAACATATCTACCATATATGTCATGCTAAAGGACCAGGGGACCAGGACATTCAGCTTATATATATATATATATATGTATATATGTGTATATATATATATATATATATATATATATATATATATATATATAAATATGCATGTATATGTATATATACATACATAAATATGCATACACACACACACACACACACACACACACACACACACACAGAGAGAGAGAGAGAGAGAGAGAGAGATAAGCTTTGGAGTACATTAAAGTGAATAACTCTTAATATTTGGTTGCATATCCCTTGCTTGCAATAACTGCATCAAGCCTGCGACTCACTGACCACCAACTTGTTGGTTTCTTCTTTTGTGGTGCTTTTCCAGGCTTTTCCTACAGCCTCTTTCAATAGTTGTTTGTTTCAGGGGGGGTTCTCAAATCATTCTCCTCTTCAGGAGGTGAAATGCATGCTCACTTGGGTTAAGACCTGGTGATTGACTTGGCCAGTCTAAAACCTTCCACTTTTTCCCCCTGATAAAGTGTGTTGTTGAGTTGGCAGTGTGTTTTGGATCATTGTCTTGTATGATAAGTTCCTCCTGATTAATTTGGATGCATTTCTCTGTAAATTGTTTCTGCAAACTTCTGAATCCATTCTGTTGCCACCGTCATGAGTTACATCATCAAAAATTATTAGTGAGCCAATTCCAGAAGCAGCCATGCAAGCCCAAGCCATGGCACTACCTCCAGCGTGGTTCACAGATGATGTTTTGGATCACAAACAGATCCTTTCTTTCACCACACTTTGGACTTTCCATCACTTTGGTAGAGGTTTAGCTTGGTTCCAGAACTTTTGTGGCTCATCTCTGTATTTCTTTGCCAGTTCCAATCTGGCTTTCCGATTCTTACTGCTGATTAGTGGTTTCCATCTTGTGGTATGGCCTCTACATTTCTGCTCTCGAAGTCTTCTTCGAATAGCGGATGGTGATACGTTCACCCCTGCCATGTGGAGGTTGTTGGTGATGTCACTGACTGTTGTTTTTGGGTTTTTCTTTACAGCTCTCACAATGGTTCTGTCATCAGCTGTTGTTGTTTTCTTTTGCCGACCCATTCGGTGTCTGTACACCAGTGGTTTCTTTCTTTTTCAGGACATTCCATAATGTGGTATTGGCTATGTTCGGTGTATGTGCAATGCTCCTGATTGATTTTCCCTCTTTTCTCAGCTTCAAAACGTGCTATGTTCTATGTTGTTTAACACATCTACACAAATAAAAGCTGAAATTCTAAAGTCTCTTATACTAAATTGGTAAATTGAATCAAACTTCCAATTACTGTTTTTCAAGGATAAAATATACCTTTAATGGTAACTCCCTGGTAGCTAGTTACTAATGTTGGTTATGGTCATATAACAATAAACTGTGTGGGTGCAGTAATGAAACCGATTAAACTTAGTGATTTCCTGACAATTTATTCTGACAATACTGGTCCACTATGAGCAAGGTCCTTTGATTGTCTGTTCTACTACCTGACAACCCTCAGGAGCAAAACAGTTTTACTTCCATTTACAGTTGCAGCCTGCCATCATAATTAGTATGAAATTAGCAAATGCTATAATTATTGGTGTCCAGGTGGCTCATTAGATTCTAGAAGGTAAAAAAAAAAAAAACACACCCAGGTTTACTTTAGACTGTAACAAATGCACTCATATTTTGTATGCATTTGAAGGACAAAAATAAATCCACATCCTCTTAGCATTATTGGTAGTGGAAGTTATAAATGCTACTTGATCAAATCAAATACTACTCACATCTAATTAGCTATGAACAGTGCTTTGACAAGATGTATTTGATTTTAGTTGTGCAAAACCAGTTTCAGAGCAGTTTGTGTGTTTTTGAAGCAAGATCTATGGAAGTGGTTTGAACAAATGTTTATGAAATTAAGTGCAACATGCAACCTTTGTTGCTATTGGCACTGTGGGCATAGAGAGTGGAATACATTGTGTGTGTGGTGGTGGTGGTGGTGATGGGGGGGGTATGCAAGCTACACAGTATTTTAGCATGATCTAAACATGAGAGAGAGAGAAGCAGGCAGACATAAAGAGAGAGAGAAAGACAGAGAGAGGGTGACCAAACTTCAGGAAAGGAAACAATATCCCTCCTTGCAGTGTGTGTTAATTTGGAAGTGTATGTGTGCTACTTCCTGTGTTATAAGAGTGTGTGTCTGTGAACCAGCCATGTTGTGAGTTTCACACATGGTTAAGCACGAGGATAGAAGTACAGAGGACCGTGATACCCTTTCTTAAATGCCATGTGTAAAACAATTCGGAGATAAAAAGGGAGGGCCAACAATGATTAAGCTGGAAAACGAAACACAGATGAGATAATGGTTGGATTACAAAAACTACAGAATTGTTTTTGCCCTACATTTTAGCTTGTTAGAGCTGCTGGGAAACAGCTGCATAATGTAAAAAGTCACTTAAGAAACATTGCAGCTTTGTACAGATATGAAGCAATAAGTCTAACATTAAGTTTAACGCTTGTGTAACCATATCAGTGGAACGCTGTAGGAATGGCAGTACCTTTAATACATTTGTCCTGTTTTAGGGAACCACAACCAAATTTATTGCATCATTACTCAATGCCAGTTCTGTAGTCATCACCTTGCTGAAAATGCTTGCCACTTGACTCACTGCTCCTCAAATCTGAGTCACCAGGGAGAAATTCTGAGTTTTCACATACAGTGGAATCTGTAAATAATTGGACAGTGTAAATAAATTATTTATTTATTTATCCCTTGTATGTACTTTAGCACTTTTTATGTAGAATGATGAAATGACAAGGTTGAAATGATAATGCCAATTTTAATTAGCCTTTTTTTTTTTTACTCTACATTAGATGATTTATAAGATACAGTTTATGATACAAGAATATTGCTGGGAACTAGACTCAAGTATAAGCAAAACTGCAAATGAGGTATTTTTCTAAGGATGACTAATTCATGATTTAATTTTATGTGTGAAATGGCTAACAAACAATAACTGGAATGTTTTTGACAGAGCAAGGTCAATCCGCCAACCTGAATCCCATTGAAAATATATTTTACATTAGTTACTGATGTCACCTAAAGAAACAATACCCCTATAAACTAGCAGAAAATTTTTATTTTTAAATCTTGGCAAAATATCACTACTTCATCAATATGGAAGTCCAGTTTGTGGTGATATGGGCAAAGGCACAATTAGAGGGTATACAGAGGATACAGCACATAGGTGTCCATGACCATGAGAGAAATGTTGTGCTAAAGAAACAAGGATAAAACAAAGGATAATCAGATGTCATGTGAACACTTCTATCAAGCATTCTAAAACAACAAAAAATAAATAAATAGTGAGCCTACTGTTCATATCTGTATTTGTTTTCATTTGGCACACATTATCTGTTCATTTTGAAATATATTCACAGTCAGTTTCAACACAATCCCACACTGCAGCAGATTAAAAGACAAAACCATTTAGACAGATCAAATGTGTACTCTGATGTTTCATTTAGCTGGCTCACCTAAAATTTACTATGATAACTCTAAACTAAAAATGTAGCTATTATTAGAATTAACTAATTTATTAATGCTATAGTACATAGGACTTTTTTTTTGTTAAAAATGGAAAATAAAACATGATTACTGAGTAAGTTGAGAAATAAATACTCTGTACTTTGATGTTGCTCAGATGCCGTGTCTCACTCCAAACAGTTAAGGCATTTATTATTATATGCTCATAAATGACACATAATATAGTTGTCATGTTTGGTGGTTCTTGGAATTTTCCACCACTTAGGACACTTTGGAGTGGAAAAGATGATCCACAGATTTAAATCTACCTGCTGGAAGAGGAAAGACGTGGAAATATGATGCAAAGGTGTACCATCCGTCTAAAAACCAGTACAGAGGAGGAAACCAAAATACTGTTGGTGGTGAACATTTCAACACTCTTTAATGTCCTTAAGCCAGAACATCAGTGGTTTACTGTGATTGACATGACAAATGAAGTATGGTCTGTGTCACTGGGTGTAGAAGTTCAACCATGGACTGGGATTTATTGGGAATGGAGAGTAATACACTTGGACCAGATTACCCCAAAGGTCTTCACAACACTTTCATAGTTCTTTCTTAGAAATTATGCATATAGTTGTTGTTCCAACTTCTGTTGAAAAAGAAATGTACAGTCCTGTCTGACTTCATGATTAACTTCACATAGTTTCCCATACAGTATTGGGGAGAATTTTTCACTTTTGTTTTTCCAAATAAATTCACCAACAAGCTACAATGCCCTCCACTAATATTGGCACCCTTTTTAAAAATGTTCAAAGAAAGCTGTGAAAATTTGTCTTTATTGTTTAACCTTTTGATCTTTTGTTTAAAAAAAATCACAAAAATTCTCTGTTCTCGTGGATATCAAACAATTGCAAACAAAACACAGGTTTATCAAAAAATATATATATCTTTGTTAAATATAGGTATATAAGTTCAGATACCAAAAAAGGAAGCTTCAAATAGACTTCAGGAGGGTGTAATGACACGGGACTATATATAGTGTCGCGACGGACCAGTAGCCGGCGCACAAGAAATTAAAATCGCTCCTTCCCCGACTGCCACGCTCGCGCTGAAGAGACAGCCCCGCTGCAATGTTGTGGACAAGCAGGAAGCACGTGGCAGTGGGCGGACGGACACACCCCCGGCTGATGACTGGTGCACCGCACGAGAGAATTCCACCATCCAGCGGATGAGGGGAGAGTATAAAAGGCCGCTCTTCCGCTCGACGCGAGAGATTCCGCTCACATGACAAGTGTGCGTGGCTTCCTGCGAGCTCTTAGCATTGGTGTCACTAAGCGTGTTGTCTAATCGGCATTGTGTGTGTGTTTGTTTCTCCCTTGCAGAAGATGCGGACCCGAACGAAGCCTCCGCTCCCTAGCTGCACACGCGGCACTGCCTGACCTCAATTCCTCCGTAAAGCATCGGTGCGACGCCGGAAGCCCTGCAGCCCACTGATCCCGCACCACACGCTGCCACGCCCACACGCAAGCACACGAGAGCACACGGGAGCACGCACTACACCCTTGCACTCACGCACACCCCAGAACCTCATATATAAAGAAAACTTTCGTTTCGCAGTTACAACGGCCTCCTGTGTGTCTGTGCTACACCCACCGCGGGCTAACATCCTTACACTGGTGGCGGATGCAGGCACGAGCACAGACCCACCCATAAAATAAATTTTTATATATATATATATATATATATATATATATATATATATATATATATATATATATATATATATATATATATATATAAAATGCACCCGACGTTACAACACCTGCTAGAGGCAAGCCTCCAGCAACAGACAGTGACACAGCAGCTCGCACACAGCGTACAGGCTGTGACCCAAGAATTAGTGGCCCTGAAAACAGCGATTCCCACCGCCGCCACACCTCTCCCTAATTCCAGCCGCGAGGTCCATTGCCTGCTTCCCCCGCTAAACCCAGAGGACGACATCGAGGCCTACTTGGAGGCCTTTGAATGCATCGCTCGCCGCAAAGATTGGGACCGCGACGAGTGGCCTCGTATCTTCGGCCCGCTGCTCTCCGGTGAGTCGCGCACGGCCTACTATGCCCTCTCTCCGGAGGAAGCTGCTGACTATGGAGAGATGAAGAAGGAGATCCTAGCATGGTGTGGGCGAACCCTCCACCAGGCGGCGGCGGAGTTCCATCGGTGGAACTATCGGCCAGGGGCCAGGCCACACGGCCAGATGAACACCCTATTGCATATTACCAAGAGGTGGCTTCAGCCCGACAGATACACCGCCACCGAGGTGGCAGAAAAGGTAGCCATGGACCGGTTTTTGAGGGCCCTACCACCAACCGAGCGGCGGGTCGTGGGAGTGCACGCGCCAGGGACGCCTAAGGAACTCATAGCCACCCTGGAGTGCGCTTTGGCTACCCTGGAACTCGGCCGGGAAGGACGGCGGTCCCGTAGTCCGCCCTGAGTATTCCTGCCCCACTGGCCCAACCGCCAGCACTACCCTGAGAGGGGGAGGGCCCTCTGAAGCCCAACTGCCTATGGGACGTCCCAGAGATGAGCCCATGCCAACGGAGCCGGACCTGGGGCCACCCAAGAAGGCCCAAAAACCCTGGTTGTCAGGGTGTGCACTCCACACGCCGAGGCCGCCAAGAGCCCCTACCCTGTCGGTATGGGTCGAAGGGAGCCCAGTCACCACCTTGCTTGACTCTGGGAGTACTGTGACCCTCTCCCGGCCAACAGTCCTGCCAAAAGAACTTGGCCAGGACGGGACAATCACCGTGACCTGTGTCCATAGGGATACCAGGGAAGTCCCATCGACCGAGGTCCAGATCCGGGGTAAAGCAGGCACCTGGCCGCTCCTAGTCGGCATTATCCCGGACCTCCCGGTGCCCCTGCTCCTTGAGAGAGACTGGCCAGGGTTCCCGACCGGCCCAGCACTAAAACCCAGTATTGCACTTCAGCGCCCGAAGGAGACCCGAGCCCAGCAGGCCTGCTTGGCGCAGGACGAGGGGGATGCCACAGCCGAAGGTAAGCTGCACACACGCTAACCCCATGTTGTCTGTGTTCCAACAGGTGAACCGGCAGGGAAATTTTGGGCGGGAGCAGAAGGAAGACGACCGCCTGAAACACTGCTGGGCCCAGGTGCGACAGATAGAGGGGATAGACCAGGACCCTGACCAGAGGCTCCCCTCCTCCTACTTCCTCGTTCGGGGCGGCCTCCTCTACCAACGAGCCTGCTGCCGAGGGGAGCTCATGGACCTCCTGGTAGTCCCCAAAACCAAAACACAGACACTGATGCACCTGGCCCACACCCATCCGCTCGGCGACCACCTGGGGCCATGAAACACTCTGTAAAAGCTAAGGGATCGCTTTGTCTGGCGAGGGATGGACGCAGAAGTCCGGGGCTTCTGCCAACGTTGCCCCCAGTGCCAGCACACCGCCCCACGGAGGCCCCCGCTGGCTCCACTTATTCCTCTGCCTGTCATAGGCGTCCCCTTCGAGCGGGTTGGTATCGACCTCTTGGGGCCACTCCCCAAGTCCGCCAGGGGTCACGAGTACATACTTGTCATCCTGGACTACGCCACCCGATACCCTGAGGCAATGCCCCTCCGCAAAGCCACCTCCTGCAATAGCGCGAAAGAGCTGATGCTCCTCTTCAGCCGCATGGGGATACCAAAAGACATCTTAACCGACCAAGGTACGCCTTTTGTATCCAAGCTAATGTCTGATCTGTGTCGGCTGTTGCAGGTTAAGCACCTGAAAGCATCCGTCTACCACCCCCAGACCGACGGGCTCATCGAAAGGTTCAACCAAACCTTAAAGCAAATGCTACGGAGGGTGGTGAATGAGGAAGGAAGAAACTGGGACCTCCTCCTGCCCTATGTACTGTTCGCTGTCCGGGAATGCCCCCAAGCCTCCACGGGCTTCACTCCCTTCGAACTCCTCTTCAGACGGCGACCTCGAGGACTGCTGAACGTGGCTCGGGAAGCCTGGGAGGAACAGCCCTCCCCATTCTGCTCGGTCATTGAATATGTGCAGGAAATGCAGGAGAAGATTGACTGAGTGGCCCCGACCGTCCAGGAGCACATGAAAGACGCCCAGGAGGAGCAGAAGTGAGTGTACGACCAGGCAGCGCAACCCCGAGAGTTCCAACCTGGCGACTGGGTGCTCCTGCTAGTACTGAACAGTTCCTGCAAGTTCCTTGTCTGATGGCAAGGGCCCTACACTGTCCTTGAGAGGAAGGGGCCTGTGATCTATCGCCTGCAACAGCCCGGTAAGCGAGCCGACACCCAAATGTACCACATAAACCTGTTGAAGTGGGTAGAGCCAGCCCCAATAGTGTTGGCATTCGTGACCTTCGAGACAAGCCAGGATGAGGGTACAGTGGTCCAGCTGGGTGAAGATCTCACTCCTGGGCAAAAACAGGAGTAATCAGAGTTGGTGGGCCAATTTACAGATGTGTTCTCTACCTCCCCAGGGATGACGCAACTGGTCCACCACGAAATCAAGACCCAGCTGGGAGTGGTGGTGCAACAGCGGCCCTATCGAGTCCCGGAGGCCCGCCGCCAGGCTATCGAGGAGGAGGATAGCCGAATGTTGCGAGACAATCTCATCGAGGAGTCCAACAGCCCCTGGTCCAGCCCCATTGTCATCATGCCAAAACCCGACGGAAGTATGCGGCTATGCAACAACTTCCGGAAGCTGAACCAGATCTCAGAATTTGACAGCTATCCCCTTCCCCGAGTAGACGACCTGGTGGAGCGACTGGAGAGAGCCCGGTTCATATCCATCCTGGATCTCACCAAGGGGTACTGGCAAGTGGCCCTAGCCCCAGAGGCAAGGCCGAAGACAGCATTCAGCACGGCAAACGGCCACTGGCAGTACCAGGTTCTCCCCTTCGGGCTCCACGGGGCGCCCGCAATATTCCAGCATTTAATGGACATTGTCCTGCGCCCACATCGCCTCTTCGCAGCGGCCTACCTAGACGATGTGGTTATTCACTCCTCCAATTGGTCGGACCACTTGTTCCACTTCGGGGAGGTCCTGAAGGAGCTCTGGAAGGCTGGGCTGATGGCCAACCCCAAAAAGTGCCACTTGGGGCACTCACCAGCCCTCACCAGCGTTCCAGTACTACACAACTACACGACTTCACCCTGCCATTTACTGTGCACACTGATGCGTCCGAAACCGGGCTGGGTGCAGTTCTCTCCCAGACTTTCGACAGAGAGGAACACCCGGTCCTCTACATCAGTCCGAAGCTGTCCCCCTCTGAGAAGAAATATGCAGCCGTGGAAAAAGAGGCCCTGGCGATAAAGTGGGCCATAGTGGAGCTCCGATATTACCTGGCCGGTCGGCACTTCGTCCTGGTGACAGACCACACCCAACTGCAGTGGATGGCCAAGGCCAAAGACACTAACACCAGGGTAACCCGATGGTTCCTGGCATTACAAGACTTCTCATTCTAGGTCCAGCACCGAGCGTGGGCCCACCATGGGAATGCAGATGGGCTCTCGCGACGAGACGCATTGTGGGCCCGACACACAGCGGCAGTAGGCTCGGAGCTGTTGGGGGGTACTGTCGCGACGGACCAGTAGCCGGCGCACAAGAAATTAAAATCATTTCTTCCCCAACTGCCACGCTCGCGCTGAAGAGACGGCCCTGCTGCAATGTTGTGGACAAGCAGGAAGCACATGGCGGTGGGGCAGGGCCACCGACACACCCCCAGCCAATGACTGGTGCGCTGCACGGGAGAATTCCACCATCCAGCGGACGAGGGGAGAGTATAAAGGGCCGCTCTTCTGCTCGACGCGAGAGATTCTGCTCACATGACAAGTACGCGTGGCTTCCTGCGAGTTCTTAGCATTGGTGTCACTATGTATGTTGTCTAATCGGCATTGTGTGTGTGTTTGTTTCTCTTCTTCTGCAGAAGACCCGGACCCGAACGAAGCCTCCGCTCCCTAGCTGCACATGCGGCGCTGCCTGACCGGCGAGAAGAGCCTCGATTCCTCCGGGAAGCATCGGCGCAACGCTGGAAGCCCTGCAGCCCACTGATCCCACACCACACGCTGCCACACCCACACGAGAGCACACGAGAGCATGCACGTACACCCTCGCACTCATGCACACCCCCAGAACATCATAAATAAAGGAAACTTTCGTTTCGCAGTTACAACGGCCTCCTGTGTGTCTGTGCTCCACCCACCGTGGGCTAATATCCTTACAATAGGAAGTAAGCGCAGGAGCAATGTCTTTATTTTCAAACTTAAATAAAAAAAAAAATCACGTACGATCCCTAAAGCCGTGCGTGCATGTCGACGCCAGGAGCAATGTCTTTATTTTCAAACTTAAATTTAAATAAAATCACGTACGATCCCTAAAGCCGTGCGTGCATGTCGACGCCAGGAGCAATGTCTTTATTTTCAAACTTAAATAAAAAAGAAATCACACGCGATCCCTAAAGCCGTGCGTGCATGTCGACGCCACAGTGCCATCTGCCGGCAGGAGCGTAACAGAGGGGACCAGGCCATAATAACAAATATAACAGTTCTGACTTTGACAGAAAGTACTGTCTAAACTTTCAAGAAAATAAAATAAACAAATTCTTCCCTTCCTCCCTCTCTAACCAAACGCAGGAGAAAACAGGAACAAAAATGTCATCCGCCTCCCTACTGCTTCCAAAATAACAATTAAATTATCAACAGCTTCCTAAAGTGTCAGTGAACTTAACTTAAAGATTATCAAATCTACTTTAGGCAACAATACGTTGTACACTAACAACTAGGAAAAAACATAACAGCACACTTTCTAGCATCTAGAACAGAAGAAACCAGCTTCAGCAGCCTGGAGACCAACAAAGGCCTTACCAAACATGGAGTGTCCTCTCGAGATTCATCCTCAAACCCTCCCTCCAGAAGCCAATCAGATCAAGCCAGCCACTGATGGTAAATAGTCAGTTGGTCTCCATTAAGCTTTGTACTGAAGAGAGAGGAGAGAGAGAAAGCAAGAGAGAGCAAAACACAAAAAAGTGCACGCAACTACTAAAAGAAAATAATTATTCCCTGAGACATAACAACAATCACTGGCACCCTTTTAGTCAATACTTTGTGCTACCTCCCTTTGCCAAGATAACAGCTCTTCTCTATCAGTCTCTAACAGAGTCTTCTCCTATAAAGCATGATGAGGTTGGAGAATACATGGCAAGGGATCTGAGACCATTCCTCCATACAGAATCTCTCCAGATCCTTCAAATTTCAAGGTCCACTCTGGTGGACTGTCCTCTTCAGTTCACCCCACAGGATTTCTATGGGTTTCAAGTCAGGAGACTAGGATGGCCATGGCAATACCTTGATTTTTGGTCAGTGAACCAGTTTTTGTGTTGATTTTGGTGTATGATTTGGATCATTGCCCTGCTGGAATTTCCAACCTCAGTCCATTTTAAGCTTTCTGGCAGACACAGTCAGACTTTAATTTAATTTCTGTGGATATTTGATAGAGTCCATGATGTCTTCTGGCAGAAAATCAGCCCCAAAACATTAAAGCGCCTCCACCATATTTAACCATGGGCATGAGGTAATTTTCCATATGGATACCTCTCTGTGTGCACCAAAACCACCTCTGGTGTTTATTGCCAAAAAGCTGTATTTTGGTTTCATCTGAGCATAGAATCTGATCTGAAGTTCCAGTAGTGTCTGGCAAACTGAAGACGCTTGAGTTTGTTTTTGTTTTTTTGGAATAGAGTTGAGGCCTTCTTGAAACCTTCCAAACGACTTGTGGTGATGTAGGTGACTTCAGATTGTAGTTTTGGAGACTTTCTGACCCCAAGACACAACTAACTTCTGCAATTCTCCAGCTGTGATCCTTGGAGATTTTTTGGCCACTCAAACCATCCTCTTCACAGTACGTTGAGACACAATATAGACATATGTCCTCTTCCAGGTTGATTCATATTTCCAGTTGACTGGAACTTCTAAATTATGCCCTGATGGTGGAAATGGGTGTTTTCAATACTTTTGCTATTTTCTTTTAGCCACTTCCCATTTTGTGAAGCTCAACAACCTTTTGCCACACATCACAGCTATATTCTTTCCATTGTTATGAATGAAATTTGGCCTATATGTTACCTCATAGTTATACCCCTGTGAAACAGGAATTCATGGTTGAACAAGTTCCTGTTCCTAGTTCCCCTAAGTGTACTAAGAAATTGTAAAATATCAGTGGGAATATACTGCAAATATATTTTACTCATATGCATTCGTAGGGGTGCCAATTATTGTTGCACACCTATATTTAACAAAGATTTTCAGTGTTGTGTTTGCAATTGTTTGAGAGCAGAGTCTTTTTGTGAATTCTTTTAACAAAACATCAAAAGGTTAAACAATAAAGATTTTTACATTTTTCACAGACTTCTTTTCACAAATTTACAAGGGGTGCCAATAGTGGAGGGCACTGTACATGGTATTTTGGCAAGGATAATAAAATGTATATATATATATATTTTTAATGTATTTCTGACCCATTTAAAACTGCTACATGACGTTTACATGATATATATTTTTTTAAAATAATAATAATAATAGCACATTCACCTCACACCTCCAGGGTTGGGGGTTCAATTCCCACCACAGCCCTGTGTGTGCAAATTTTGCATGTTCTCCCTATGCTTCCTCCCTCAGTCCAAAGACTTGCATGATAGGCTGATTGCCATGTCCAAAGTGTCCATAGTGTATGAGTGGGTGTGTGAAGGTGCATATTATTGTACCCTATGATGGATTGGCACCCCATCCAGGGTGTACCTCGCCTTGTGCCTCATGCTGCCTGGGATAGGCTCCAGGTTCCCTGCGACCCTGTAGGATAAGTGGAATAGGAAAATGGATGGATGGATAATAATAATAAATAGAGCTGCAAACAGAAATTACAGGGCCAATCACAACAGAGGCGATGTAGGAGCTAAGCAAGCATTGGTGCATGACCGACAGTTTGGTTTGGTCTATCAACATGAAATCAATAACTTATATATGGACTGGAGATGATCTAAGTCTAATTTGGTGAAAATTGAATGAATTGTTTGGTCTGAATACGCTAAAGCATTACAGAGATATAGCCTCATATCCATTTTGGCATGCTCATCATTGAATTCCTTCATGTGTTATTCGAGAAAGGTTTGACTAATTCAATAACTTTTTGTCAGCATGGTCTGAAGATTTCCTGAAAATTAGATAAACAATCTAGGAGGAGTTCGTAAACTATTCAGCCGACCATGGCATAATTGGTATAATTATTTTCTGCATGGCCCAAGGAATCTATCAAGACCCATTTCATGTTAATAGGCAAAAGTAATCAAAAACTATTAGCATTTAAAAAAATTTCATCATACTTTTTCATCATACATCATACTGTCCTGAAACCTTCAGGGCATAGTGCTGATGACACATACCGACTTTCGTAACGAAACACCAAGATGTTCATGAAATACAGCATTTTACAACTAAATTCAAAATGGCCAACACCCAAAATGACTGACATAGAAAAATTCTATATCATTTTACTCAGTAATCCACACAGAATCTAAAGAGTCTTTAAGAGACTAAGAGATTTTAGAACAAACTGTTCAAAAGATATAAGCAAACATAATATGTTTTTTCATATCTGATGATCACTAGGTGGCACTGTTCCAAAACTGGTACATGATCATAGGCATGAATCAGAGTAAAAAAAATAATTTTGTGTCTAGCCCAAAAGTTGAATGCAACTTTGAGCTGTTGGTGGTGCTAGAGATAGCAACTGTAAATTTGCTATGGTAACATTTCAGACTGTCTCCTGTCCGTGTGCCAAATTTAATAACTTTCCTATGCATGGTTCTATGGGCTGCCATAAATTTATGAGTGGAAGAAGAAGAAGAGAACAACAATAACAATGATTACAATAGGTGCCTACACAATAATAATAATAATAATAACAATAATAATAATAATAATAATAATAATAATAATAATAATAATAATAATAAACCCTCTTGATCTTAATCAAAGAAGGCTAAAGGACAAATTATACAGTATGTTATATTTTCTAATAAAGTGTCACTAATCAGCACAGTTAGAACAATTATCAACCAATCAGATTCTGTGGTTAGAACAAACTGTTGTATAATTTACAATGTCACACGCATCACCCAAGGGGCAACTGAAATAGAAAAATATTTGGCAACACCTACTACTCATTTTCCACATATTATGACATAAAAACCATTACACACACCCACATATGTGACTGCTTACCGAGCAGAAAGGTGAAATTCACTGATGGAATAATTAATGTTTGGCAGCTCACATCAGGACACTGATACTCATAATGATGACTGGGTAAGTGATAATGACCCTGAGAATTGTTATGAAAAGAGACAACAATGAAAGATAGAGCAACGTAAAGATGATTATTATCACTGCAAATGAGCTGATCATGATCATTAAGAAGCAGACAAAAGCAATTTATTCACTGGCGATCCAAGATAATACTATTTGACCAAAACTGTATCTAAATCTAAATCTAAATGATCTCTTTGGTGTAAAAAAAACAAAAAAACAAAAAACAAAAAACAGGTAAAAAGACTGGCAACAGGGGAAAGTAACTATATGTGCACAAAAAGGCATCCTGATCATTCTCACTACCCTTGGCAATTATCTTCAGTTCACAGAACCACAGTTACACATGAAACTAATGTGTACTTCAAAAAAATGTTGTTTTAACATATAACATATAACAATTAAGTGAAAAACAATCAGAAACATTTTAGGGAAAAATGGGAAAAATAAAAACATTACAATTTTGTGCACACACTTTTATAATTGGGGATGCAGCTGTGTTCAGAATGAACCAATCGTATTCAATTTCGTGTTCAAAAGTAATTATCATACAGCTGTCATCAATTAAATTATAATGCTAAATAAAGATCAGTTGTTTCTGTAGGATTTTCTTCACGTCTTGGTTACATCTGACTGCTGAAGCCATGGTCTGTAAAGAGTTGACAAAGCCTGTACACTGATGAACAGAATTGATCAGAAGAGGGGTACAAAAATTTTTCAAAAACCTTCCAAAACACCATGAAGACCATCATCAACAAGTGGAGAAAATGGAGTACCACAGTGACATTACCAAGAACAGAACGTCTCTCCAAAATTTACAAAAGGACAAAACAAAAACTTACCAGGGAGGCTGCCAAGAGACCAATGGCAACATTAAAGGAGCTGCAGGAATATCTGACAAGTACTGATTAATCTCTGCATGTTAAACAATCTCTCGTATTCTTCTCTTATCTGGGCTATTGGGTAGGGTGGCTAAACAGAAGTCCATTCTCACAAAAAAAAACCCATCCAAGCCCAACTAGATCACCCCAAACCACGTGGCAAAATGTGTTATGGTCTGATGAGACCACTTACAAAACATAATAATTACATAATCCCAAAAGTTATTTTTGGTGAAAAAAAAAACAAAAAACAAAAACGCATCACCAAAAGAACACAATATCTACAGTGCTGCATGGGGGTGGAAGCATCATGCTTTAGGGCTGCATTTCTTCAACCAGAACTGGGGCTTTTATAAAGGTGGAGGGAATCATGAATAGCTACAAATACCAGTTGATTTTAGTGAAAAACCTTCAGGTGTCTTCTAGTAAGCTGAAGATGAAAAGGATTTTCACCTATCAGCACAACAATGACCAAACGCATATATCCAAATCAACAAAGGAATGGCTTAACCAAAAGAATATCAAAGTTTTTGAATGGCCTAATCAGAGCCCAGACCTGAATCCAACTAAAAATCTCTGGGGTGACCTGGAGAGGACTGTGACTTGGAATCGGATGGCTCTAGAATGTTTTTGCAAGAAAGAGTGAGAAAAAATTGCCAAGTCAATGATGTGCCATGCTGATAGACTGTTACCCAAATAGACTGAGTGATGTAATAAAATCAAAAGATACTTCAATAAAGTATTTGTTTAGGGGTTTGCACACTCATGCAACTAGGTGATTTTTAAGTTTTATTAAGGTATTATTTTATTATATTGTTTTTATTTTTTCCCTATAAAAGTGTCTTATTGTTTTTCATTCTATATGTATGCTTTGCAATTGCACATTAAAGGTGAGAAAAGATCTGACATGACTGAACTTAGTGTTCTTATTTCACTCCACACAAACCTGCCATTTTAGCAGGGGTGTGTAGACTTTTTATATGCACTATATGCTACAGAAGACAGAAAACTTGGCTGAAATTAGGTAGAATTTTTTTTTTTTTTTTTTTTTTTTGCCACTAGCTGCATGGAACTAGAGGGTTGCATTGGGATTGGGATTCTGTGGGTCCCATGGAACCCAACGCAAATCTCACAGGAGCGGGCAGTTTTACATTTGCTGCGGGTGGGTGTGGACGGTCAAAAAATATAGCGGATATAGGGATTTGGCGCCTGACATGAATGGAGTCACAAAAACAAAGCAAGTCCGACAGCGTGCTTAACTGGTGTAAGTTCAACAGAGTGCTCTTTCCTGTGCTCTCAAAACTTGCATGTTTAATTTTGAGTATCCCTGCATCTAGTGCACCATCAGAGAGAGCATTTAGTATGGGTGTGTGGGCTGATCTTGGAAGAGAGACGCATGCATTTTGTAAATGTTAATAATGAATTATAATGGATTTTGTAAATAGAAATAATTGTTTTTTTTTTTTGAGTTTTGAAATTATTCAATAAAGCTTGATTTAAAAATGGAAGAGAGACAGACAAGCCTAGGTCCGAAGTCAATCAGTAAATTATTTTCCTCAATAGCAGTCTGGAGTATGCTAAGCCTAAGTGATTAATAATTTCATTCAATCCTTAAGTACGTTTAATGTTTTTTTTGTATTAATTTATTTTCTTTTTGCTATATGTTAATTAGCTACATAAACACCTGTGATGTCTGTGAGATTTTATTTCCTATTTATTTAATTTTCTATTTAACTTGTTTTATATTTATTTATTTTATAAGTAATTCAATCAAATATTGTGCCTTCTTAGGTTGCCAGGCTCTGCTAGGTATGATTTTTTTTTTTTTTTTTTTTTTTTTTTTAAAGTTCATTTTTTTATAAGGCTAATAAAAAATTGGCCCAATATTTTTGTCATATGTGGTGCTTTACTTTAGCATTTTGGTCAGTTTAATTAAACACAATGTTTTATGTCTGTTATTCTGAACATTTAGCATAGCCATAACATTTGAGTATATTTTTCCTAATCTCTACAAGCTGTGACAGAATGTTTTCAGGTGAGGGTGGGAGTGGATACAAACATTGCGGGAGCAGGCGGGAGTGGAAGTAAGAAAACAGTCCCGTGCAGGGCTCTACATGGTACGCTAAAAATATGTGTTTCAGTGCTACATGCTTGGACTGCTAATAATACATTCTAAATCATGCCTAAGAAAATAAATATATAACACATAGAATAAGAATTTATTATCAAACAAGCAGACAACATGACAAGCATTATATTTTTTTGCTGAAGATTTTAATGAAGTGTGAATCTGGTGCAAGCTAGACAAGATTAGCAAACCTGTCTTTGGTACAAGGTAGACAAGAATAGCAAGCCAAACAACATTGTAAACTAACCAGCAAGCAACTTAAATCTCAACAATAATGTTATTGTAGCTAGTTGCTTTAGGCAGTGTTTGTGAATGAATTTGGTCATCTTTGGAAGGGAGAAGAAAAACGTCTGGGTTACGCATGTAACCCTGTTCCCTGAGAAGTGAACTCGATGTTGCCTTTAGCATAACAGTATGGGAGTGCCTCTCGCACAACCGGCATCTGAAGCTTGTGTAAAATCATGCTTATTTATAGGCCTGCCATGATCAGGTGATGTGGCAATTAAGCACGTTGCATGATATAAATATGGCACCTGTGAACCACGCCATCAGCCTCTATTATCTGAAGTGAAGACGCAATTCACAGGCCTGCCGTGGTATGACAAAGCTACTCAACCTCTCGTTCCCTTCTCAGGGAACAGGGTTACATGCGTAACCCAGATGTTCCCTTTCAAAGGGAACTTGACGTTGTGTTTAGCATAACAGTATGGGAACGAGAATACCCACTCCGTCATACCGAGGGTACCGCCTGTTCAAAAAGCCTGCTGCTTTAATTCCAGGTTTGGCGTTGCTATAACCTTTGGAAATAGGCCAGTTTGATCCTAGTTCATAACCAATGAGTGCATCAGATGTCACTTTGTAAAGTTATTTAGATTATTTGGATTATTTTTTAGATTATTTCTTTGCCCACCCTAATTTTAGATACTTTTTGAAGTTCAAGAGATGAAGTGAAAAATAGCATATATGGCATTGTTTACATTGGACACTGTTTAGAATGCTAAAAATAAATAAGAAATTTAGCCAGCAGAACATAGGTTATGCATGTAACCCTATTCCCCGAGAAGGGAACAAGACATTGCATGAGCAGGCATGCAATGCTATGACAAAGTTATGCAATATCTCGTTCCTTTCTCAGGAACAGGGTTACATGCATAACCCAGTCGTTTCCTTTCAAAGGGAATTCAACATTGTGTGAGCTGTGGGAAAGAGAATAGCCACTCCATCATACTGAGGGTATGGCCTGTTCAAAAGATCTGAGCCCGAGGGTCACTGCAAGACACTTGAGCCCGGGGTGGAATGTATAGCCAGGCTGTAATATCGAATTAATGTGTGCAGCATAGACCACCCTGCCACAGCACACACATCCTGTAAGGGTACCCCTTTGGACAAAGCCTTCAAGGAGGCGACCCACTGAGTGGAATGAGCCCTTATGCCCAGAGGCATAGCAAGACCACGTGCCTCATAAGTGATAGAGACTGTTTCCACTATCCAATTAGAGACGTGCTGTTTTGATGCAGCATCATCTCTACTATAACTGCCAAAGCAGACCAGCAACTGCTCCGACTTATGCCACTGGATGGAGTAGTGGACATAAGAACAGAGAGCCCTTACTGGACACAGTAGTGCAATTTCTCTTGTTCCGGTATGAGGAACGGAGAAGGGCAGAAAGCCTGCAACACTACAGGCTAAGCAGCAGATGTAGGCAGTTTAGGAATATAATCTGGCCTAGGATACAGGAAAGCCTTGGCTAATCCAGGGGTAAAGTCAAGGCAGGAAGGGACACAGAGAGAGCTTGTAGACCTCCTACTTGCCTGAGAGATATCAGGGCCAGCAGAAGAGCTACCTTTAGAGTCAGAAGCTTCTCAGAGGCTGACTCTAAGGGCTAAAATGGGGCACCTGACAGGCCTTCCAGGACTACAGAAAGGTTCCAGGAAGTTATGCGAGGTCTGCAGATGGGCCTTAGCCACCTGACACCACATATAAACCTCGAAGTTAGAGGATGTTGCCCCACAGAGGCTCCATTAACAGGGGCATGGCTGGCTGAAATGGTGGCCACATAGACCCTGATTGTAGAAGGAGCCAACCCCGCTGAGAAATGTCCTTGTAAGAACTCCCACTATGGCTATTGTGCAGTTCACTGGGTCTAGCTGACGTTCCTCACACCACGTGACAAAAAGTCGCCACTTGAGCTCATACAATTTCCTCGTGGATAGTGCTCTAGCATTCAACATGGTCTCTACAACCTTAGTTGAGAGACCAGAATCTATGAGCTGGTGCCCCTCAGGGGCCAGACCCACAGTTTCCATAGTTCCGGTCGAGGGTGATAAATGAGCCCATCTCACTTGAGACAGTAGATACCTGTGAACAGGAATCTCCAAATGAGTGCCAACTAGCAGGGATATTATCTCTGAGAACCATATATGAGCTGGCCAATAAGGAGCTACTAGCAGCAGACATAGATGATCTTTGCAAATTCTCACTAGAACATCTGGGAGCAGAGTGATCGGCGAAAAGCGTACAAACATGACCTCAGCCACATGTGCACCATAGCGTCCAGCCCCAGTGGTGCAGGTGGAGTGAGGCAAACCACAACGGACAGTGTGTTGTCTCCTTGGAGGCAAGCATATCCACTTCCGCTTGGCCAAACCTCCCCCATATGGACTCCACCACTTGTGGATGGAGCCTCCAATCCCCGGGACTCAGCCCCTGCCTTGACACGATATCTGCCCCCTCATTCCGGTTGCCTGGAATGTACATTGCACTCACTGAAAAAACTTTCCCATCTGCCCAGAGAAGAATTAGTTGCACCTGCCTGAACACGGGGCGCAAATGTAACCCTCCATGGAGGTTGACATATGAAACCACCACTGTGTTGTCTCTCACAACTAACACATGGTGTTCTCTCAATTGAGGAAGAAAGAATTTCAGTGCTAGAAATATGGCCCCCATTTATAGATGCCACTCCAGATGAGGGCTGCTCCAGAGATCATGAGCTGGACAGCTGTCTAAGACCGTGCCCCAGCCCATGAGGGAGGCATCTGTAATTACCGTCTTGCGATAAGGAGATGCCCCTAGAGTGTAACCCAAGGCTAAAAACCAGGGACACCTCTAAATTCTAAGAGTACATAGGCATCGCTTCATGACACTGATTACTCTCATAATCAGTGTTCATAATCTCAGTGGTTTATCCATGGATGGAATCCCAGACTTTTCTGCCACCACTGAAACAGTTTCATGTGCAATAGGCCAAATGGTATGATGTTGGCTGCTGTTGCCATGTAGCCCCAACAGTCTCTCGTAGAGACTGGAGGGGATGCCCAGACCCAGCTTTATCTTGCTCAATGTTGATAGGATTGACCCTACGTGTGTTGTGGATAGAAACGCCCTCATCATAATAGAATCCCATATATCCCCTAGAAATGTTGTCTTCTGCACTGGAGAAAGCATACTTTTCTTGAGGTTCAACCTGAGCCCCAAGCTCTTCATGTGGGCGAGAACTACATCTCAATTTTTAATCACCAGTGCCCTGAATTGTGTTAGAATCATCCAGGGAACTTTATATAGGAAACTTTCTTTATATAGAATAAAGAGTACTATCCTGGTAGTCACTATCCTGGTAGTCACTGGGACCCATTATGCTGCTGGAAAGAAACATGTAATAGAGCATACAACTTCCCTGTGAAAATAGATACCCCCTTTTAAATATGAGAAGAAATAATTTCAGAAATATTTTGCATTCATAACAGACCCAACAGACTCAAATGAAGGGAGAGGAATATGGATGAGAGAATGTGCAATTTTCAAATCTTATCGACAAATCAATACTTGAACCAAATGTGCGAATGATAAACTGAACATAACACAATGAAACTGTGTGTCTAATGAGCACAGTTTCAGGTAAGGCAGCCCCAAACTCAGCTGCATTCCCACACCGCGGGAGAGTTGGAGAGAGAGACTTTCTTTCGGAAGTGAAAGTATAATAGTTTTGTTACCCTGCCTAGCTCACTGAATAGGGTCATAAGAACGTCGGAGATCACTGAATAGATGATGGCCTACAGAAATACTGGGGCAAGCACAATCTCAAAGTCCATGATACCCCACTTTATCAGCCCCTCAGGACTACTTCTTCCTTCTAGTGCTTAGAGAACAGGGATCATGGTTGCCCAGACCTCCAGCCACACTACCTTTCTGTTCCTCCCTATCAGTGCTAGTCCCAGGCCATGGACTACTCAAACCCTCAGGAGCTCAAAGTGGCAAGGGAGGAATTCATTGAATGCCTCTACTTGTTTTTACACTTCCTGAAACAAGCCCACGACAGTATTTACTGCATCGCTGAACAAGCCAGCAGGAGAAAGAGAAGCATTCAATAAAAACACTTTATCTCTCTCTTTTATTCCTGACAAATTAAGCTACAGATGCCTCTTTGCGACCAGCAAAGCAGCCATGGAAGGGTTGATGGCACCCACCATCTGCTTCATGGCACAGAGAGACAACTCTGTGGCTCGGTGGAGCACCGCAAGCTCCTCAGGACCAATACTCTCGGCTCTATTGAGTTCTTTACACATTCCTCAATTTATTAAGCTGCTGTGTGTTGTCTGGCTTTGCTGAAACATACAGCTGGGTATCATCAGCATAACAGTGGAAGCTAATTCCATGTTTATGTATAATTTGACCCAGAGGTAGCATATATAAAGTACAAAGCAGTGGGCCTAAAATAGAACCTTATGGAACTCCAAATTTAACCTTTGTGTGCTTGGAGAGGTCACCATTTACATCTATGAACTGATAGCGATCGGTCAAATAAGACCTGAGCCAGGAGAGGGCTGTTCCATTAATGCCAGCAATGTTTTCTAGTCTATCAAGGAGAATAGTATGATCTATATTATCAAATGCAACACAAGCAAGGAGACACAACCCTGATCAGAGGCCAGTAGTAGGTCGTTTACTAATTTAACTAGCGCTGTCTCTGTGCTGTGATGAGGCCTAAATCCTGACTGATACATTTCATGAATGTTGTTCCTATGTATGTAGGAGCATAGCTGCTGTGCTATAACCTTTTCTAATATCTTGGAGATAAAGGGGAAATTTGATATTGGCCTATAGCTGGAAAGTTGACAGGGGTCAAGGTCAGGTTTTTTAATCAGGATGTTTGATAACCGGTAGTTTAAATGATTTTGATACATAGCCAGTGCTAAGGGAAGAATTGATTATATTTAGAAGGGGTTAAATTACTCCTGGAAAAATCTGTTTGAAGAAACATGTAGGTAAGGGATCTAGTATACATGTTGTTGATTTTGCTGATGAGGTTAATGAAGCTAGTTCGGTCTCTATAAAAACTGTTTAGTTTTAATTTAATAGGCTGAATTTCACATCTAATATTTGCAACTTCACAAATTAAAAAATTCATGAAATCTTCATTGCTATATAATGTTTGTGTGCCTGTTTCTGTGGTGGTTTTATTCCTAGTTAATTTTGCTACAGTGTTGAATAGAAATCTAGAATTGTTTTTGTTTTCTTCCATAAAGGTGGAGAGATAGACATTTCTAGCAACACTAAGAGATTGTTTATAGTTCAGGAGGCTCTCCTTCCATGCTGTTTGAAATAATACCAATTTGGTTTGGTGGCTTTTACGTTCTAATTGTCAAGTGGTCTGTTTTAAGGTACGCATTTGATCGTTATACCAGGGTGCTAGCTTTTTCTCTCTAATTATTTTTCTTTTGAATGGATCCACCCTATCTATTATGTAGCAGAGCATTGACTATAAGCATTCAGTTGCACGATCGAGTTCCCTGGGATCAGACGGTGATCTAAATCTAACTGAAGTCTCTGGGAGGTTATTGATGAAGCTTGGTGCAGTAGCTGATGTGAATGTATGTTTTACACGGTAGCAGTGCGAGGTGCAAATATTATGATTAATACGCAATTTAAATGAAATAAGATAATGGTCTGAGACAACTTCAGACTGTGGAACCAGTTATTCAGAATGATACTGGCCAATGCCGATACCAATAGTTTGGTGGTTCTGCCTTCCATACCTTCTTTTAAATTAATAATAATAATTAATTCCACAATTCTTAAGGAAATGCAAATGAAAACAAGTTGTTTCACAGTAACTCATAAACAGAAAACACATTACTCAAATTAACATTAACACATTAACTAAATTCTGAGGATTAAATTAAGATTTCTTAACTTATTGAATGCTAGTAATTCATATTAACATTGACTGAATTCTAAAAAAAAACCTCCTGTTAGGCTCACATTCACTCACCACAAACAAAAGCATTTCTACTTCATCATTGAACATCAAACTGGTAATATATAAGATAAACTTAATTAAACTAACTCATATTACCATTAACTGGATATGAAACATACTATTCTACAAATATATTTTTCTGTGAAATATATAGCTTTTTTGTATATATTATCTTCATTTAAATCTTTCAACCGTGTACTGCAGCTTTAATTCAGCGCGGGCATATTGAGCAGCACAGCAAAAATAAATAAATAAATAAATAAATAAATAAACTTGACGCCGAAACTGCAGCATCCGGTGTAAAAGCACTCATTCATTGAAATGCAGTGCAGAGCTTACATACTGCAGTTTTGTTGACATTGTCACCATTCCACACAAGAAACATCTTTTTTTACATACAGAATGAATTCCATGTGTTTTCCCATCCTCTTTTGATTGACAGTATATAATTGGCCCTAATCATCGGATGTTTTTAAACTATTAGCCGATGACCGATACACTTAAAATACATTTTATATAATGTATTACTATTCAGGTCTGAGGTTAAAAAATTTATACTAAACAATTAAATAATATTTAATTAACACTTACTAATAAAATTAATAATACAGTGGAAACCTTTGGTCCCTAGAATTGGTCCTTGCCAATCTGTTAACCCAAACCCAACCCAAACGTTTAATTAGTGAAGTAGTAGGTATTGCTTAATACATCATTTTACCATGGGATTCATCTTAGTATGATTATGTTGCAGTCAATGTTTGTGTCAGTGTATGTGTGCTCAGATAATTGTGAAAAGTTCACATTCATGATAAGCATGTAAGAAAAAAAAGAACAATAGTCCATTTCCATGCCATGTACAACACAAGACATCCAATCAAGTATAATTTGAACTTGAGTGACACAAAAGATGCCTGATGCAATCACACACCCAAGGTCTCTGACTTGATACAAATCACAGACATGAGTGAAATTACTTCTTTTCAGCTAGATCTTTTAAAAAGAATGTAGTGGCATCTCTTCTATTCACCAAAGAAAGTAATAAAGGCAGTAAAAGAGCACTGAGAATCAGAGTGTGTAATGAGGCCAAAATGAGGTCATGTTCAAATTCAGTTAACCTAAAGAAGGCGTACAGATTCACAGTCAGCAGCAACCCGGGACACTGCTGCGCAGCAGCAATCATCACAACAGAGAAAAGAAGCTCAAGAATAATCAAGGTAAATGTGTGCAATTATATAGGGCCCCATTTCTATATTTTGCCATGGGCCCCCAAGTCACTTAATCCACCCCTACACAGCTTTGTATTTCTGATGTAACCTTGAAAATTGTGTTCTTAGATGAACCCATTTAATGTTATTTCCTGTATTCAGGATTTGCACCGAATGCAACAGACATTAACGACTCATACATTTGTGTAGAGCTGTAAGGTAAGCTGCAAGTGGCTGGATATAAGTGCTGAGCACAACATTTATTAGAGCATTTCCAGGAATCAAGACCAATGTGTGTCAAGACTCAGGCAGACAGGATTAATTAAGGCAAATCTAAAGTACTAAACCACAACAAGGTGAAAAAAGGCCAAAAATGAAAATGAGCAAGATAATTAGAAACACAAGAAAAGCAAAAATCAGTAAATATATGGGAAGTGATGATGTAATCAAGTGTAAAAAAGGTAATATATTACCTACAATGTCTGCATGGGAAGAGGTGTTCAAGCTGAATCCCCATAAGGATGGCATTATTTCACGGATATATGCAATGATCTGGTCACAGGATGATTCTTACAATATCAAAACCATTAGTGCTTGGGAAGAGGAATTGGGCCTGGAGCTTGAGGATGATTACTGGGGCAGAGCGTTAGATGATATACGTACTGTACCACCACGTCCTGTGCTAGACTTAGTTTCATACAATTTAAAGTGGTCCACAGAGCTCACCTCTCTAGGAGTAAACTATCTAAAATATATCCCAATGTTCCGGACATGGGTGAAAAATGCAAACTTTCGCCCTGTAACCTCAGTCATATCTTTGCACTCTGTCCCAAACTGCAGAACTTTTGGAACTCTTTCTTTGAAACTATGTCCAACGTACTTAAAATCAAATTGGATGTCTGTCCTTTAATTGCCATCTTTTAATTGCCATCATCTACATACAAATCTCTAACTTGTTTAATACCCTTGTCATACCATACTGAAAATGTGGAGTCCAAACACGATGGAGGAAATAGATGGTTGTTGACTAATGGACCCAAAGAGGATGCACCTACAAATTTAAAGCGCCATCTAAATTGATACCAAGTCATAAGTGTGTTGAGGACAACTAGATTATCAGTATATAGGAAGGGTTTTGTAGGTAAAGAGGAGTAAAGCAAAGCAGGTAAAGAGGATTCCCTACAAGAAGATAGTTCCAATTTAGGCCAAGAAGATCCAGGAGATTTAACCCAGTAGCAAAGTTTATGAATGTGCGTAGCCCAGTAATAGAATTGAAAATTGGGTAATGCAAGTCCTCCACTAAGTCTACATTTCTGCAATAAAGATTTACTAACCCTTGGTGGCTTCCCTCCCCAAATAAATGTACTAATTATCTTGTCCAATGGATCGAAGAATGATTTTGGCAGAGAAAGAGGCACTTGCTGGAACTAGAAAAGAAACTTCAGTAACATATTCATTTTGACAACATTGATCCTGCCAATTAGAGAAAGGGGTAAGTTACCCCAACTCTGAATGTTAGATTGAACCTTTGAGATAAGGGGAGTGAAGTTAGCTGATAAAAGATTAGATAAAGAACGTGTCACCTTGATACCTAGGTATTTAAAACCTGACTGACTAAATCAAAACGGTAAATCTGACTGTTGGAGAGAAAATGCTGCAGTATTGACAGGAAAACAGTCGCTTTTATCTAAATTTAATTTATAACCAGAGAAAACACAGAAGGACTCCAGAACACCCAAGACAGATGACATAGAGGCAATAGGATCGGTTACATACAATAACAAATCATCAGCATATAGCGACAATTTGTATTCTACACTGTATCGAACTGTTCCTTTAAACAATGGCGAAGATTTTAGTGCAATAGACAGCGGCTCGATAGCGACAGCAAAAAGCAGAGGGGATAAAGGACAACCTTGACGACACCCTCGTCCGAGAGCAAAATAATCCGAATAAATATCGTTTGTCTGAATCCTGGGATTAGGGGATGAGTAAAGGAGGCTAATCCAAGAAATAAACTTATCCCCAAATCCGAACTTCCTCAAGACTGCAAACAAATACTCCCACTCAACCCTATCAAATGCTTTTTCAGCATCTAATGAAATCACAATCTTAGGGAGCACAGACGAATGCTTTGAATAAGTTATATTAAAGAGTGTACGGGTATTAAAAAACAATTGACGTCCCTTTATAAAACTGTTCTGCTCTTTATATATATAAATATAGATATAATAGATATAGATATAATATAAGGGAGAACATTCTCTAAACAAGATGCCATTACTTTTGCCAACACCTTTATATCTGCATTAAGCAGAGACAGCGGTCTATAAGAACCGCAGGAGGATGGATCCTTACCCTCCTTAAGAAGCAGAGCTATCGTGGCTTGTGTCTATGTTGGAGGCAAAGACCCACATTCCAAAGATTCGTTGAACATAGCCAAAAGCAATGGAGCTAGTTTTCCAATAAACGTTTTAAAAAATTCAATTGGAAATCCATCCGGGCCAGGAGCTTTGTTAGGTTGCATAGTTTTAACTGAAATTAAAATTTCTTCAGGAAAGAGTGGGGAGTCCAGTTGCATAGCAGTATTCGAATCAATAACAGGGTTACAAAGATTTTTAAGAAATGCATTCACTTTAGTATTGTCTGTTGGAAATTCAGACTTATAAATTGAAGAGTAAAACAATTTAAAAGTAGCATTAATTTTCATGGGATCTGTAGTGACAGTATTATAAGTGTTTTTTATACTAGGTATGAGACGGGAAGTGGCCTGTCAACGTAGCTGATGTGCCAGTAAACGACTCGGCTTGTCGCCATGTTCATAATATGAACCACGAGTACGTAACAACAAGCGTTCCGCCTCTTTAGTCAAAATAAGTTTAAATTCTGCCTGCAAGTCAAGATGCTGTTTAAGAAGTTCTGGAGAGGGGTTCAATGCACATCTTTGATCGAGGTTACTTGTCGCAGATGTAAGTTCATTAACCCTAGCAGTGCGTTTTTTATTACAGCGAGCAGAATAAGAAATAATCTGCCTTCTGATATAGGATTTAAGTGTCTCCCATAACAATGAATACGAGGTGGAGTCATTCTGATTGAAGAAAAGAAAGTCATCAATAGAAGTAGAAATGAACTCACAGAATTCACTGTCTGCTAAAAGAAGAGAATTAAATCTCCAAGGCGGTGGGCTACGTTTATAAATAGAAAGATGAATATCTAATTGTAGAGGCGCATGGTCAGAAATTACAATACCCAAATAGTCCGAAGAAACTACACAAGAATCAAGAGTGCTGTCTATAAAAAAAAATCAATCCTCGAATAGGAATGATGCACCTGGGAGAAGAAAGAAAACTTTTTAAGAAAGGGGTTACGGGATCTCCATGGATCAACGAGACCATTCTGACACAGAAAATCGGAAAATGTTTTAGACATTGCAGATTGATTCAGAGTACGGGGATTAGACCGATCTAAGTTTGGGTCAATTACACAGTTTAAATCTCCACCGAAAATCAACAGGTGAGTATTTAAGAAAGGGAGATTGCTCAACAATCTATTAGCAAATTCCACATCATCAACATATATTCATTATCTTCGTCTCTGCTCATTATAAATGAATTAGCCACTATCCATTGATTTAAATGTACGTGTCCTTTAAGAGACAGCCCAAAAGTCTGGTGAAAATAGAATCTTATTTTGTGTTGTTTTTTTACACTTATATACTGCAACTGGTTACTCTCATGTATCAATGCAGAATTCACTGTTTATGTGTATTCTATGTGTTATAAACAGAATACAGATACAAATAAAAGTGTTCTACTCTCCCATTTTGGAATGGTAGGAACTAGTGAAGCTTTCCAGTTTGCACATCTCCTTGCCGAGTACCATTAGTAAAGCATCACCTCATGTATGTAATTAAACGTTAATAGCCTATAAAAAGGTCCCTACTACAACATACTCATTCTCTTTCCCTTACTCATCTTGTCAAAAAGTTGAGAAAATAGATTCAAATATAGTGCCCTTTTTGTTATATATATAGCCCTGACCTAACTGCAGCATAATGCCATTAGCAACTTCAAAACTGCACATCACAATCACAGCACGTTTGCTGTCTTACAGTGTCAGGAACAGAAACAGGCAGAAGGCTTTACTGATCATTCCCATGTAAGAGGAAGAGCAAGTCCTTTCACTATGTCAGAATGCAAATCAGAGGAGTTGGCAGTGAGTAAGCACCAAATTCAAGCACTGTTAGTGGGAATTCATCACCCCAATGACGTACAAAGCTTGAGCCTAGTTCTGCCACCTTGTATACACAGACAGACCCTGATGTGGTATAAGTGGCATTGTCTCGTTCTCTAACCTTTAGTCCCACTTTGGTGGGGAGTGTTGCTAGTGCATCATCAGAACAGTCTGAAGACTGGAGTGTAAAGAAGGGGCACAGCACAGCAGTGGCACTGAATATACTATGAACTGGTGTTTAGACTGCCTTTGTCAAATTAAAGCTGGGTCCACCACCAAATATGGCTGGAGAAGTGCATAATCCATTTTGCAGTACCTTTACCCAAATGAGTGATTGGGCTTTTCCACAATGTACAGATTGAATTAAATAGCTCTTAGGTGCATTAAAGAGTCGCATGAAGCTTTGACTCGATAAAAAGGTATGCATACTTGTTGCAGTGACAGATGCAGAACCCTAGGCTTGGGATGAAGAGAGACCAAGCACCTCATTAGGGGTACAAGATAATTACGTCTTCTACGTAAAGCCTCACTGTATATAGTCTAAATATACAAGAATTGACATGTTGGTATGCAAAACATAAGATACACCAGAGATTGTAATTTGTATCTCCAATATAGTGGTACATTTACTCCTTGCCCTTAAGGTAATAATGCCTGCACCATGAGAAACAATTAGCAGAGAGATTCTTCAGACAACAATTTAATGTATGGCAAACAAGATGCAACCAAATCAGTGGCATAGCTAACTCAGTTGAGTTTTGGTTAAATACAGTTATTAGAATCTGGTAAAAATATTCTAGCTGCAAATGGTACCTGGACTGGTCTTTGGCACACAGGCCCTAGAGGCATTATATAATACTGTCTTCAGGCACTCATCTATCCCACCATATTATTCTAACGTAGTGTTTCAAAGACTGCAACAGTATCTGGAGGTAGCTCAAAAAAGAACACTATGAGCACTTGAGTGATTTTTATCCACAATAACCTAAAGGATAGCATCAACACCTTCAGTGAGACTCATCAGTAGAAAACAGTATTGATATATTCAATGATTCTGTACCAATAAAGTATGATTTGTGCACTGTCAGTTATTGTTTGGTGAGGTGTGTCATCAGGTGTGGCCCCCACTAGTAGCTTTCCCAACACTGATAACCTGGATCTGAATACAACGAACCTGTATGCAGTAGCATTGCAATTTTCCTTAACTGGAACTAAGAGGCCCAAACATGTTAAAGCACGACAATGCTCATATGCACAAAGTGAGGTCCATCAATAAATTGTTTGCAAAGGTTTGAGTAGAAGAACTTAAGTGGCCTGCAAAAAGCCCTGACCTCAATTGCACTGAACACCCTGGCCATACTTATACTTTTACTCAAGTTAATTTTAATCACAGAAATGTACTTTTACTTTGCTACATTCTGTGCCGTTCCTCGGTTACTGTCGAATAATAATGAATATATGTAGTTTTAATAATTAGTTTAAAGGACGTATAATGAGGTCACGATGCACTGCAGTCATCTGACACACCAACTGCTCACGATTGTAGCATCCTGAAGAGGGGGAAGAAACGAGAGTGTCAGAACACACACACACACACATACACACACACACACACACACACACAGAGTTCTCCATGTAGTTTGAAATTTAGGATTTTCCTGTTACGAAACAGAGGGAGAGACAGGAAATAAGTGCAGGAGCACTATCTTTATTAACAAAGACCTCCTGCACTTACTTCCTGTCTCTCCCTCTGTTTTGTAACATTTCCCTTGATTTTAATCAGATCCAAAGTACCTAGTAACACGAGTAGTCTTCTCATCATATACTTTATTACTCTTACTCAATTATTAATATTATTCCTTTACTTTCCAGCTCAATGTCTTTATCCCCACTGAACAGTTGCTCTATGAGGGTTCAGGTCTACCAGACCAGACGACCTACATGTTGGAGGTGTGAAAATGAAGGTGTAAAAACGTCTTGGCCAAAATAGTAGCAGGAATTACCCAACCCCATGCACCGGTGCAAATGGTCCATAACCCTAGGCCCACACAAACCCAAAGTGGGAGGCCATGCCACAGAACTAACAAAAATCTGAACAAAAAGTTTACAAAAACAAGAGACTGACAGAAAATTCAGAGACTCTATTTGCAGACCTCCATAAGGATGGCAGCACCAGCAACCTGATTTTTTACATGAATAAACCCCATGCATGGCGCAGAGCCATAATTTAAAACTTTCCCTCTGCTGAAAGAAAGGCATCTGTGGGGGTTTCCAGCTAAAAATAAAAACAATTAGGAAGACACAACAACTGTCAGAATCAACATATAAAAGGTGTAAAATGTAAATAAAAAGATAAAGGCAAAGAAAATAATAATAATTTGTGGC
Source organism: Ictalurus punctatus (assembly GCF_001660625.3). Taxonomy (NCBI): domain Eukaryota; kingdom Metazoa; phylum Chordata; class Actinopteri; order Siluriformes; family Ictaluridae; genus Ictalurus; species Ictalurus punctatus. Next base: position 6,520,972 of record NC_030443.2, read on the forward strand.
CACTTAGGGGGCTTCCATAGGATTGGGTTCAGCAACAAAGAAATTATTTGTGGTTGTGAAGAGGATGAATACTGTAACATTTTTCCCAGTTGCTTATTGACTTGTGGATCTCCCCTTCCCCTCTACTATTATCACCTCTCAGCAGCACTTCTCTTTGAGAAAAATGCTTTTGCCTCCACTGTGATGTCATAGACTGCAAATACATACAAATAACTTGACCTTGATATAATTTACATGACTCTGCATGTTTTATGCTTCTGCTCCAACCCTTCAATTTGAGGAGGCAAATGATAAGATTACTTAAAGATGATAATTGCTTATTAATCGCCCAGTACATTTGCATATGAATCCAAACCTATTGAAGCTACAGTAAGTGAGCATATGCATTTTACTCCCTGGATTGCTGGATTGCCCAATTAAACAAACAGCATTTCTTTTCTAAATAAATAAATAAATAAATAAAAAAGTTAGTGGTACTTTCAATTAAAAAAAAAAAAATATATATATATATATATATATATATATATATATATATATATATATATATATATATATATATATATCTTTGTCACAATTGTAACTGGTGGGACAATGAAATAGGTCAGTAAGAAATTATCAGTTGCTCAATAAGACCTATTATAAAATTTCAAACAATGTAGAAATATATTTTTTCCCCTAGCATGAACAATATTCGTTCGATGTTCTGAAGATGGAAAAAGTCAAACTGCATTTGGAATAGGCAGTGATTTCTGTCATTGCAAAATAATGTTACAAAGCATTCATTTATTTTTTGATTTACAGGTAAATAAAAGTTAAACCGGAAAATTAAATGGGAGGCTATAAAATGCACCTATTTTTGGACATTGCTTGATCTAAATATTCTACATAATGAATAAAAATGACACTTGTGGATAAAACTATTTTATATATTAAATAAAAAATATATAGGCTAATATAGTTGTCTTGACTATCTCTGCAGCTCATCAAAAATATAAATGGGGTGTCCATCAATTGAAAGCATACTGTCAGAGTTAAAATTTAAAGTAGCATTTTTGTATTTAGTTACTTCTGTTTCTGAATAAATAAGCATTATGTCATCAAATCACAAGTCTGTTTTGATTTCATGCTAAGAAGCTGTACTAAATGACGAATAACCTAAAAATCACAAAATTGATTTTATATATGTAGTTTATTAGAACCTTAAAATAAAAAGACAGCTAAATAGTGAAGAAAAAAAAATTGTTGCAATTATACAAGTGAATTACAATAACTTGCTAATAGTCCATTACCTGAATCTTTCTAATTGCCATGGGCCTCAAATCAGTGTTGTTCTCTCGGAATTCATTCAATGTTACCTCGTTGAACTTTCTACAGTAAAAAAAACCCCCAGCTCATTTAAAAAACAGCTAGTTGAGCTGAAGCTCAAACCCCGGTCACAGGTATAGCAAACCTGCATGTTACCACTGCACTAATTTAGCGCACATTAGAAACTTGTTTAAATTAGGTTTATGATAAGTTTTGATGAGAAACGTAATATTTTTATGTGAACCATTTGACCACACATTCCATTTTCATTGTACTGTGTTCAGCTACAGTATGTTGTACCATGCGCTGCCTGGTGGCTATTGTGTGAACCACAACAAATTAATTTAAATTCTTAGAACCATACCTGCAGTATACCGCTGATCACACGTGACAAATCATGTGATACACGTGAAAAAACATGCATTGTTAAAGACCACATGTAATTAGCAGAGCTGACATGGGTATATCATATATTAATATCTCAGCTGTATATTATCCCCGTTAAATACAATTTATAATGAATGAATGCAATGAATCAAAGCTTGTGGACTCAAATATTCCAGTGATTTCAGAGCTTTGTGTAGCCCATTGGACACTCAAATGATTTATTTTGGCATTGTTCTAAAATTTAATATGACACTACAATTGACAAAACTGTAATTTCTACACATATCAAAGAGATTATTAATACCAGTGCTGTAACACTGCAGAAAAGGCTAAAGATATGACCCTTGTTCTACATGAATTAGGCTTCGGGCTGTATTTACTAATAATTTCTAAATGCTCAGGAGTCACCATCAGGTACATGATGATAGAAATTCATGATCAGTAACATTAATACACACCCTCATAATATGTTGCACTTACAGTTACTAACCATTAATGACAAAAGTAGATATACTGTAAGCTTTAAGCTTACACAACAAATAATTCATATGTTGTCTAACTCCTGTTATTCCATGTGTGAATACCTGATGTGAATCTATTTTAATTGATCAAATGAAATAAATAATTCACTATTTATATCTAAGTTGTGAGGTAGGTAGGCCTACACCTGCTCTGTAACATGAACAGCCAAACAGTGAATTGTGGGATGATCTTTGACTCACACGAAAGTTTGTGACCCCACACCTCAAGCAATTACTTTTCCATGTCATACTTAACGCCTGTACATTAGTGATTTCACAGCAATTCACGCCTAATTTCATGATCTATTAGGCATGAATCACTCAAAGAGAGATAATTGCTGAGGAACCTTCCATCACTCCCATAATTACAACATGCAGTTTTGCACTCAGGTCTCCTTTGAACAGTGGATTAGTTCAACAAACAAGACTTCATATAAAATCATAATTAACTTTTTTTTTTTTTTTTTTCACTTTTACACTATCTGTTGTTACCCAGATGGTGATGGGTTCCCTTCTGAGTCTGGTTCCTCTCAAGGTTTCTTCCTCTTAACATCTTAGGGAGTTCTTCCTTGCCACCGTCACCACCAGCTTGCTCAATTGGGATAAATTCACACATTTAAAATCTGTATCCTGTGTTTATATGTTTCTGTGAAGCTGCTTTGAGACAATGACCATTATAAAATGTGCTATACAAATAAAATTGAATTGAATTGAAATGAATCATTTGCGTGAACCCCAAATAAGTAACAAAATGTATCTCAGATCTTTAAGTCAAACTGTCTTGACATACTGCTAATAGATATTATCACCATACTAGAATATGAAGGAGCCTTTATGTGTCATATAAATTATAGCAAAGTGAATTATTTTCATGACATATATCAGCTTTTTAGGAAGCTGGGGTCAGAGCACAGAGTCAGCCATGATACAGTGCTTCTGAAGCAGAGCGGATTAAGCGCCCAACAGGGGCAGCTTGGCAATTGTGGGGCTTGGACCCCCAACCTTCTGATCAGTAACCCAGAGCCTTAAACTTGAGTCACAACTGCCTTAACTAATTGCACCCTACCATGTATCCGGATCCTTGTGTTTTTATTTGGATATTAATAATGTCTGATCAGAATAATCATCTATTAATGACACTGCATTAATTAAATCAAATAAATCTCAAATCTTTAGATAATGCACACAGAAAGCACAAAGATAGAAGTAGACAGCAGTGACTAATATCCAGCATACATTTTAATTTTTGTACAAATGACAAAGCTTAATTATGCATTGACTACACCTGTTCAGCTTTTTTTTTCTCAGAGGTCTTCTCAGGTCTTTTTCTCAGGTCTTCTGACAGGAGCATTCATGTGAATACAGTGAACCCCAGGGAGGAGCTCACATATAATTTTGTAAGCCAGACAAATGAGGGAGATTAAAAGAGAGCAGATGTGGAGGCAGAAAGGGAGAAGAAGACCTCACTAAGGAAGAAAACATTTTAGTTATTGCTAATAGATCATACACATTCCATCGTGTTCAATGAACAGGAGTGTATGTATGGAAATGAGGAGACAGGAGGCAGGCTTGGGGCAACTCAAAAGTTGCTCTTTATTTGTCTCTTAAGCACCACACTTTCTTCAACTCTCACACCAACATAAACACATATAGTCCTGTGGCTCTTGTCTCCCCCCCTTTTATCCTTGCCGCCAAGTACTGAAACAGAGAACATTTATTAAAATCTTTCATATGTGCAGGTCCTTACCACTCATTCTCCCAACTCCACTCTCCATTCACAAACTGGTGCTCGACCACACCCCCACCTCCACATATACAAGTTTACTAGGTATATTAATATTTAAAAGTAAACAGAGGGGAGCCTTTGAGGGAATCAGTGATTTCCACCTCAGTGCACATAGTAAAGGGGGAAGGCTGTTAAACACTAGAGCACTGCAGGAAAAGTAGCAGAATACAGAGTGAGATTTATTTTAAGCCCTGAGAAATGCTCTGAATGAATTGACCTGTAATCCTCCTGACAGGTCAGCATTAATGACTTAAAATGATACATTGTTCTGGCATTGTAGCAAATAAAGGCTTACTGATTAGGTTTTCATGTGCCAAATACTTTATCATGCTTGGAATGACCCATGCATTTGTAATAGGTTAAAAAAAAAATCTAATTTTATTTCTTTTTATATTCTAAAATGGATTATAACCTGTCAGGAGCAGGTAACTCAAATTAATCTCTAAAAAAGAAGCTATTTTTTATTACTATTGTATTGGTTAACACTCAGTTTAGACATGTACACAATCAGTTGTTTCCCCTGTATCCAAGTGAGTTTCCTCTGGGTTTTTCGGTAACCTCACAAAAATAGGCAAGTCTAAATATACTGTAGATGTGAAGGAGTGTATGAATGTTTGTGCACAGTGTCGCGAGATGTACTGGCTTCCCATTCTGGGTGTATTCCCACCTCCCTCTCACTCAGTGTTCTCTGTGGTTATTGAGGATGAATTAAAGGATGAACTCATGTGGCGACATTAGCTAACTATAACATTAGCTATTAGCTATGACCCATGAACTATTACCCACTGATTTATAATGGTTTATTACCCCTGGTTTATATTACTGAAAGTACCTTGAAAGATTTATTTTCAAAACTAATTGTGAGCTAACTGCTCACAACTGATTTATCTCATGGTCATATAATATTAAGTATTGAATCAGCAAATACTTAAGTATTTGGTATCAGCAAACTACATACTTAAGTATTGAATCAGCAAATTTCTGGTCAGGTTTGAGACTGATTTGAAAGAAGACACCTGCATATATCACTGTGCAAATGCTTATATCTTTTTTGAGAATGCTATTTGCAAGCTAATGAATATTAATGCTCAGTCAAGGTATCAGTACAAACATGCCATGAGTGGGAGACTCTCCAACAGTTTCTTAAAAATATATAGGTGCAAATGGTATGCACTTAATAGACATTGTGAAATAACACAAAAATGCCTGCAAGTGATAAGATATAGGAATTTTTAGGGATAGTTGTGAAATTAAAGCTAATACTGCTGTAATAAAATGAGGAGTATGAGAATCCAGCATTATTCAAGACCCAAATGCCCATTTTATAGTCAATTTACAGATTCTACACCTTTTCCCACCATACCTACAACCAACATTTTCATCTTTCACATGCTATGCATTTTGGAGTATTTTAAATGTAATTTAATGATATTGTACCCCAGAAATGAAATGGTGTCCTTATGGAACTCACACTTTTTGGCTTTGACGTAAACTGGTGCTGGAGTAACCTTTCAAGGACTTTACGGACATGGTGAACATGCTCCTCCTTGGAACTAGAATAGATGAATATATCTTCGATGTACATGATTACGTTACGTCCCAGCATGTCCCTTAGGACATGTTAATTAGGCACTGGAAAACTGAGGGCGGCTAGAAAGCCCATACGGCATTACCAGGTATTCATAGTGCCCGGAAGTGGTGCTAAACCCCGTCTTCCACTCATCTCCCTCTCTGATCCGGACCAGGTTGTATGCACTGCGGAGGTCCAGTTTAGTGAAGATGGTGGCCACACGAAGTTGTTCTAGCGATACTTGATACAGCATTGGTTAAGACCCCTGTGGTATATGCATGGTCGTAGCCCTCCTCCTCTCTTCTCTACAAAGAAGAATCCTGCTGAGGTGAGGAACGTAGAAGGTCTTATGTAACCCTGCTGTAGTGCCTCTTGGATGTACTCCTTCATAGCTCTCTGTTCAGTCTGTGATAAAGGGTAAACCCTTCCTCGGGGTGGCGTAGTTCCCGGAAGCAGATTGATGGCACAGTCGTAGGGCCGATGAGGTGGTAATCCACTAGCCTTTTCTTTGCTGAACGCCTCGCTTTGGCCACTGAGCGGATTTGTGAAGGATTTCCGGTCCTTGGATCCATGTCTTATACTGAAGAAAAGCTTTGACTGATATGCCACGTGAAGCTGCATCGGCGGGGTTCTCCTTTGAAGAGACGTGCCGCCATTGCTCTACCTTTGATAGAGAGTGAATTATTGAAATTCGATTTGCAACGTACGTCTTAAATCTTTTACTTGTGTTTGCGATATATTGCATAACTGTCATACTATCTGACCAGAAGATGGAATTTGATAATGAGAGTTGTAACTCTGTCTTCAGCATGTGATCCATTTGTACAGCCAAGACTGCTGCTGCCAATTCCATTCTGTGGATGGTAGTACACTTAAGAGGTGCAACTTTAGCTTGTCCAAAGGCAAAGGACACACAGACTTCGCCAAAACCATTTGTGAGCCGAAGGTAGGATACGGCGCCATAACCTACTTCACTAGCATCACCAAAGTGGTGCAGCTGTGCAGATTTAAAGTCTTCAAAGCCCTTAGGAATAAAGTTTCGGTTTACCTTAAAAGTGTCCAGTAGATGGAGCGAGCGAAGCCATTCTTCCCAGGTTTGAGCTACGTCGAGCGGGATCTTTTCATCCCAAATCAATTTCATCTTACATAGGCTTTGTAAAAGCCTCTTTGCCACGAGAATAATAGGAGCCAAAAAGCCCAAGGGGTCATAAACAAATGATGGATAAAATGCCCCTCCGGGTTACCTCATGGGACTTGATTGCTATACTGAAAGTAAAGACATCTCTTTCAATATCCCATTGGGTACCAAGAGCTCTTTCCATTGGTAACTGCTCCTTATTTAAATCCAGAGCTCTTATATGCTCTATCTTCTTCAGGAATTACAGAGAGCATGGCACGATCATTAATGATCCATTTGTTTAAATGGAACCCACATTTTGAGCATACTTCTGTTAGCTGTTGATACAAAAATATTGCTTGCTCTGTACTGTTGACTACTTTCAGGCAGTCATCTATGTAGAAGTTCTGCCGGATGGTATTCCTGACTTCTTCCAGATCCTTCCCCTGATTGTCATCTGCTGTTTTCAAAAAAGCATATGCTGCACAGCTAGGTGATGACACTGCACCGAAGATATGCACAGGCATCCTATGTTCCACGAGCTCTTTACAGAGGTCTCCATTTGGCCACCAAAGAAAGCGCAAGAAGTTAGCGTCTTCCTTTGCCACTCGAACCTGATGGAACATCCCCTCTATGTCGGCATTGAAGGCTACGAGGCCTTGCCGAAAGCGAAGCAATATGCAGTGTATTGGTAAAGTCAGGGCCTTGAAGCAGTTCCTTATTTAGAGAAGTTCCACCGAATATTGCAGCACAGTCAAACACCACACGCAGTTTCCTTTTGTGTGGGTGGTAGACACCATGATGAGGCAAATACCACACCTTGCCAGTTTCAGCCTGCAACTCGCTCTGAGGAACGACTTCACCATAACCCTTCTTCATGATGTTGTCCATAAAGGATTTGTAGTCATTATAAAACATCCGATCCTTTTCGAATCTCTTCAGCAAATGTTGAGTTCTTTGATGGGCTATTTGCCTACTGCTCGGCATAATCACATTGCTGTTACGAAAGGGGAGTTTTAAGTGGTAATGACCATCTATAAGTTCAGCTGAAGTAGATATGATACATAAAATGGTGATCTTCCTGTGACAGTTCTTTCTTTTCTCCATAGTGCTGTTCCATGAAATCCTGATTATATTGTTGCATCAAAAGGTTTTCCAGGTTAGCGACAGATATCCTATTGACTTGAACAGAGCTATTCTTGTCATTTTCGATCCCGCCTTGGCCGAGTGGACCATTGATAACCCAGCCAAGAAGGGTTTTAACAGCATAGGGCCCATCACCTCCACTGTTAATTATTCTCCAGGGTTCTAGAGCCTTCGGTGCATTAACACCTATTAGTAGGCCAATGGTTGCATCGATTAGAGTCAAGTCGACCTCTTTAAGGTAAGACCATTTTCTTATATCATCCAATTTCGGAATGTTGTCGTGTGTCACAGTAATAGATTTTTGTGTGAAAACGTCAGGCAATTTGAGAAATGAGTTACTGTCTAATGCTGCTACTTCTATACCAGATATTTTATAACTAGTTATTGGTTTCTGTTGACACATTGTTTTCAAAAGTATTTCTGTTTTCTTACCGAGGGCGTGAAGCTGCATGGATAATTCCTTGATACAAAATGTTGCAGCACTCCCCGGATCTAGGAAAGAATAGGTTTGGATACATTTCGTACCTTTCTCCAATTTCACTTTGACAGGCACAGTTGCTAGAGCACATTCTTTTGTGCCGGCCCCACTATGGCTGCCAGTTGCTAAAGAAACAACTGCATTGGAACCAGAGAATTTTTTTGCATGATCCTGAGGCTGTTGGGTTTCCTTGGTGTGTATATGTAGCATGGTTGGACGACCCCTTTTACACACATGACACGACATCCGCTTCTTACAATTCTTGCTCATGTGTCCTCTTTGTAGACACCAGTCCTTTAACTTTCAAGAATGCCACCTTTTCTTTGTTTGGTTTATTTTGAAATACTTCACATACTTCCACTGGATGATTTCTATTGCAGAACATGCAAGGCTTTACAAATGCATCAGAACCATTCATGGTATTTCCACTTTGCCTATAATCTGTTGATGGCTCAGACTTCGACACTGGTGAAACAGTCGTAGCGAAACTGCTCCCCCTACTATTTGCTTTGGAGTAGGCTTTGTAATGGCCTTTTGATTCAGACGTTTGCTTCAGTGGGCTTTGAATCTACCCAAAGATTGGATCCAGCATCATTCGTGTTTGTTTGTCAATAAATGCAAGTAGATCTCTAAATGTCGCTCTCTGCTTGTGTTTGTCGTAGATGTTGCAGACTACTGCTCTCCACTTGTCACGAAGCCTAAATGGTAGCTTTGACACAATGATCTTAAATTTGAGGGTGTTTCAAGATCTGTAACATAGTCCATCTCCCTCATTGTGTTATGACAACTTTTCAAGAAGAGTGCATACGACCTCAGACTAGATGCATCCTCTGACTTGATAGTAGGCCACCTCAGTGCCTTGTCCATGAAGGCAGATGTGATTTTAACTTTATTTCCGAAATGCCATTCAAGTTGTTCCTTAGCTTCCTTATAGCCCTTTTCCGGTGGCATATGAAAACAGCTACGGACAAGGTTTCTTGGTTCTCCAGATGTGTATTGTTCCAAGTAGTTTAACCTTTGTTCATATTGTCAGTTTTTGTTTCGATGGTCTGCTCAAAAGTTTGTATGAAGGATCTGAACTGCAGTGGGTCTCCATGAAAGACTAAGATTTCTCTTTGTGGAAGTTGCGACAATGCACTTTGCTTTATTAGTAGTTCTGTGATTATATACTGCCTTTTCATGACATCCGTGAGGGAATCATCATCCAAACGAGGGACATCTCTTTGAGATTCCTCTTGTGTTGAGCTTTGCAAAGGCCTTCTGATAGTGATTGAGGATGGGTCTTGGGTCTCCAGTTTCACTTGTGATGGCATATGTGTTGCTTTGTTAGCGACATTTTGGTCAGAGTATTCTCTGTGTTTCGTTTGAACCCTTTTCGTTGTCACTGGAACAATATATTCAGTTTAAGTTCTAGATTAAGCTATGGTGTTACTCATTTGGGAGTGCAAGAACTGTGACTCCGTAAGAGCGTTTATTTTGGCTTCAGCTTCTGCTATTTTGCATCTCAGTTTAAGTTTGTCTTTCTTTGATTTTATTCTCACTTCTTCCATGTCCAACTCCAGTTGCTCCTCCAACGACTCTGATTGTGCCATCAATATACCTTGTTGTACTCGAGCTTCAGAAAGAGCGCTAGACGCGTTGCTGCCCCGACTGGAGGCATTGCTTCGGGCCTTTTCTGCGGCCTGTGAAACACTGTCGTGTGGCGATACAGATTCCAGAACAGCGGCACCATGCAGATAATCAGACACTTGTTCGAGTGCACCATCCACGTCATCCACTTTGAGCCAAAGTTCAACACCTTTGAGGAACTCTTTGCACTGTGATAGTTTAGGCTCATACCAGTCACTATGATCATGCTCCTTTTCTTCATCAGACAATAAGGACTGAATCGTGATATGCAACTCCATAAACTCATCCAGATACTGAATATAGACGGCAGTTTGTTGTTGTACTTCGTCCTTTGTGTCACCAGCTTCGATAAGAGCATTTATCTCATTACGTTTTTCGCATGAGGACACCCAGCCTTCCTCTTCGCGATGCGATTAATTTAAACAGTTCCCTTTCCCTTTGAACTAGGGATTCAACATCGTCTGCTTGTTCCTGCATTTTCACTCTCGTATTATTTCAGAGTAAAATCAACATTCGAAGATGCGAATATAATCCGTGCTTTCAGACTTCTCTTGAGCGCGGAAGTCCTGAGCGCGGCGGCCCAGTTTGTGCCTTTCAAACACCGTTTTACTCACAGTTCCATAGAGATGATCTTCCCAAACTTTAGTGTCCAACGATCTCCTTTTCCAGACCTTTGAAGTCCAAACTCCGCCATCCATACACTTTTTTTGACTTTATGTGTCGGCAATTTGTTCGATGCAGGGAGAAACGGGGGAACCAGGGTTGGATGAACGCACTGTCTCGCATGCCGTAGATACAAAGACCTTTATTTTTCTTGACAAAAACCTATAATGAATGAAAACTTGTTGAAATGAAACCTTACTATTGAATTTAACGTAAAATGACTTATTGTGAATTGGCGTGCAGGACCCTGGTCAAAAAAAGGTGTGCTTTCCAGCTCTCCATTTCCATCCGTGCCTGTTGGAAGGTTAACCCACATTATATGCACTTCCCATACCACACATGACCCATGACCCAGGAGCAAATGCACCACCAAACCTCACAAACACAACACAATCCCAAACAAACAGATCAAAAACAGCCCCAAATTCCAACTCCACAAAAAAATGGCAAAAAGGCTATAACAATATATCTCAAAATATGATATATATCAAAACAGTATCAATATCTAACCCTATCCCAATATCAAAACAGTCAGTATCTGGTGTGGCTTTAAATACTACCGTGCATCTCATCCTGCACCTGATTCATCAGTTCTTGCTGTGAGATGTAACCCTGAAGGTACCCCAGATGTTACCTGGGTGGCTGTGGCTCAGGTGGTAGAGCAGGTTGTCCACTAATCATAGGGTTGACGGTTTGATTCCCAGCCCACGTGACTCCACATGCCAAAGTGTCCTTAGGCAAGACACTGAACCCCAAGTTACAGCTGATGGCAAGTTCGTGCCTTGCATGGCAGTTCTGTGAGTGTGAATGAGATACAGTGTATAGAGCTTTGGAACCACTAAAGTTAAAAAGCTATATATAACTGCAGACCATTTACCTCACTCTTCCTCCAAGGCATTTGCAAGTTCTCCATCACGTCTGGTAGGTGGGGCATGGTTACATTTAATTTTCACTGCAAGGATGATCAGATGTCCTCCCTGTAGCACTGTCTTAGACATTTAATATTACAGACATTGCGGCTTATTGCTCTGGCCACATCTGCAGTACTCATGACTTCCTGCAGCAGGCCTATGGGATGTTCACACAGCACCCTAGGCATCTTTCTTGTGGTGAGTAGTAGAAAGGTCTCTTTAGTGTGTTAAGTTATTGTAACTGTGACCTTAATTGCCGAGTGCCTGTAAACTCAATACGTTTAGCATAACAGTATGGGAGTGCCCCTCACGCGTAACCGGCATCTGAAGCCTGTGTAAAATCATGCCATGATCAGGTGACATGGCAATTAAGCGTGTCACATGAGATATATATATATATATATATATATATATATATATATATATATATATATATATATATATGTATGGCACCTGTAAACCTCTATTATCTGAAGCGAAGACGCAATTTACAGGCCTACCCCGGTATGATAAAGCTATGCAACGTCTCGTTCCCTTCCTTTCAAAGGGAACTTCAACGTTGCGTTTTGGATAACACTATAGGAACGAGAATACCCACTCCGTCATGCCGAGGGTACGGCCTGTTCAAAAAGACCAATGCCCGAGGGTCACTGCAACACACTTGAGCCCGGGGCGGAATGAATATCCAGGCTGTAATATCAAATGAATGTGTGTGGTGTAGACTACCCTGCAGCAGCACACACATTCTCTAAGGATACCACGTTGGACAAAGCCTTCGAGGAGGCGACCCCCTAGTGGAATGAGCCCTTATGCCCAGAGGTGTAGCGAGACCACGCGCCTCATAAGCGATAGAGATTGCTTCTACTATCCAATTAGAGATGCGCTGCTTTGACACAGCATCACCTCTACTGTCCCTGCCATGCAGACCAGCAGCTGCTCCGACTTATGCCACTGGCCAGAGTGGTGGACGTAAGTACAGAGAGCCCTTACTGGACATAGCAGGTGCATTCTCTCTTGTTCTGGTGTGAGGAACAGAGGAGGGCAGAAAGCTTGCAACACCACAGGCTGGGCAGCAGATGTAGGCACTTTAGGAATATAATCCAGCCTAGGATACAGGAAGGCCTTGGCTAATCCAGGGGTAAAGGCAAGGCAGGAAGGGGCAACTGATAGAGCTTGTAGAGCTTGTAGCGTGAAGAGCTACCTTTAGAGTCAGAAGCTTCTCAGAGGCTGACTCTAAGGGCTCAAACGGGGCACCTGACAGACCTTTCAAGACCACAGAAGGTCTCAGGAAGGTATGCGTGGCCTGCAGATGGGCATCAGCTGCCTGACCCCATGCATAAACCTCAAAGTTAGAGGATGTTGCCCCACAGACGCTCCATCAACAAGGGCATGGCTGGCCAAGATGGCAGCCACAAAAGCCCTGATTGTAGAAGGAGCCCACCCCACTGAGAAACATCCAGAACTCTAGGACTGCACAGTTCACTGGGTCTAGCTGGCGTTCCTCATACCACAAGACAAAAAGCCGCCACTTGAGCTCATACAATTTCCTTGTGGATGGTGTTTTAGGGTTCAACATGGTCTCTACAACCTCAGTTGTGAGACCAGAATCTATGAGCTGGTGCCCCTCAGGGGCCAGACCCAATATTTCCATAGTTCCAACCGAGGGTGATAAATCAGCCCTCCGGCTTGAGACAGTAGATCCACTCTAAGGGCTCAAATGAGGCACCTGACAGACTTTCCAGGACCACAGAAAGGTCCCAGGAAGGTATGCGTGGCCTGCAGATGGGCCTCAGCCACCTGACACCATGCATTAACCTTGAAGGTACAGGATATTGCCCCACAGAGGCTCCATTAACAGGGGTGTGGCAGCCACATTCATAGAAGGAGCCCACCCCCCTGAGAAGTGTTCTTGTAAGAACTCCAGGACTGTAGCTATTGCACAGTTCACTGGGTCTACAGTGGATCCCCGTGGATGGGAATCTCCCAAGGAGTACCATCTAGCATGGATATTATCTCTGAGAATCATATTGGAGCTGGCCAATAAGGTGCTACTAGCAGCGGACATAGACTGTCTTGGCGAACTGTCGGTAGAACTTGTGGGAGCAGAGCGATCAGGGGAAAAGCGTACAGATGTGAACTTGGCCACATGTGCACCATGGAGTCCACCCCTAATTGTTCAGGAGGAGTGAGGGCAAACCACAGCGGGCAGTGTGTTGTCTCCTCGGAGGCGAACACATACAGTCCCACTTGGCCAAACTTCCGCGATATGGACTCCACCAATTTTGGATGGAGCCACCAATCCCTGGGCCTCAGCCCTTGCCTCAACGGGATGTCTGCCCCCATATTCCACTTGCCCAGAATGTACATTGCACTCACTGACAAAACTTTCCCTCTGCCCAGAGAAGAATTAGTTGCACCTGCCTGAACAGGGGGCACGGACATAATCCTCTCTGGTGGTCAATATATGAAACCACCGCTGTGTTGTTTGTAAACACATGGTGACCTCTGAATTGAGGAAGAAGGAATTTCAGTGCTAGATATATGGCCACATTTCTAGGTAATTTATATGCCGCTCCAGATGAGGGCCGCTCCAGAGACCGTGAGCTGGACAGCTGTCTAAGACCGCGCTCCAGTCTGTGTGGGAGGTGTCTGTCATTACCGTCTTGTGCTAAGGAGACACCCCTAGAGTGTGACCCAAGGCTAGAAACTGGGGATACTCAAATTCTCAGAGCACGTAGGCATTGCCGCGTGACAATGATTACTCTTAGAGGTTTCGTCCTTGGATGAAACCCCCAACTTCTCAGCCACCACTGAACGGTCTCCTGTGCAATAGGCCCAATGCTATGACATTGGCTTCCCATAAGCTCCAATAGTCTCCCATAGAGACTGGAGGGGATGCCAAGATCCAGTTTTATCTTGCTCAATGTTGATAGGATTGACCCTATGCATGTAAGGGATAGAAACACCCTCATCGTAGTAGAATCCTTATAACTCCTAGAAAAGTTGTCATCCAGCTTTAGTCATCACTTTAAGCAGCTCTTTATATGCTGCTCTCAGTTTTTAGCACATCCTTCTGGCTCCTTGGAGTCAGAGAGGAATTATTGCTATTATTTTTGTGTGTGTGTTTTTGTTTTTTTTTTAGTTTTTTTCCTTTTGGCTTTCTATAGCGGAAGGAGGAGTTGTGAGGCAAGCTCCAAAATCCAGCGGAACGCCGGACTCGGAAGACAGAGCAAGAGAAAGAGCAGCGCTCATCTCCGGCTCATCTTCCGGATCCTTAAGAGATTGCCCGGACCTGATCCGCGAGGCTCTGAAACCCAACTCACTTCGGCCTCCGAGAAGAGAACGAGTCGCGAGCGGAGCTACCTAATGAAGGCGTTACAATGCACAGCCTCTCGAGGCTGCCATCACATGCTCCATTCCTAGATACTTCACACAGAAAGTGTGCACTCCTCCACCGTGATGAAATGGGAGCAAGGCGTAACACACTTCCTGAATTCTCTCACTCATATTTTTCTCTCTTGCTCATTACTTTTTTCTTTTCTTTTTTTTAAAGGGATAGAAAAGTCCAGAGATTTTGAGAAAAGATAGAGAGGAAATGAAGCGTCTTTTTGTTTCTTTACACAAACAACTGACATGCCGTCTTGCTGAAAATAATAAGGCTGACGGCACAGTTCACAGGTGCCATATATATATCACACGACATGCTTAATTACCACATCACCTGATCATGGCAGGTCTATAAATAGGCATGATTTTACATAAGCTTCAGATGCCGGTCGCGCGTGAGGGCGCTCCCATAGTGTTATGCTAAACGCAACGTCGGGTTCCCTTTGAAAGGGAAGGGACATTTACAGCACGGCATAATAAATGATATGTGGGTGATTTCAAGCTGAAACACAGACACATTCTGGGGACAACTGAGACTTATATTAACATCTTGTACAAAGGTTCATAATAGATCTCCTTTAAAGGAGTGAATCAGAAATGCAGCAATATACTTAAAGTACACAGTATGTATACACATACTATATTTTCTGTTATTTTTGCGGGCAGTAAATCCAAAGTACAAAAAATTGAATAGGTTAACAGGCTTTAATGTTAAAAAATGCATCATTTGTCACATACTGTACATTATTGCAGTACTTCTATTTTCAGGCTGCCTGAAATGCTCCGATTGAGTTCCGGTTTCTCCAAAGCCCCACTTTCTGAACAACCCAGAGCGCTCTAATTGGCCAAAACCACAAGCATGTGTTTCATATGTAATGCCCCTTTGGTTAGCTCCAACCTCCAAGGCTTCTAACTCTGTTGTGGAAGCTCTGTTGTGGAAATTTAGACGAACACCAGTAGACTCATCCTCTCAGATGAAGAAGTTTAATGAGAGCGCGCCAGAGTGCCTTTCTCTTACTTGACCATATATATGTCGATCTTTGGTGTGCCAAAGTGCAAAATTTCAGGATCTTAGCAAACGTGCAGACATGCCTGAGCACAAAAACATGTTGAGAGTATAAGCAGAAAGAACATTCTATACTAATCTCTGTCACATGGCACTATATAAAGATGGACATAGACAGGAATATATAAAAATGATCAAAGGTAAATTTCTCTTACAGTTTCTAAAGATCATGTCGTCGGGTTTACCGTATCAGTTTGAGCCTGAGTCAGATTCAGAAAATGATGATCAAACGGAATCAACTATGAAAACACAACTTCAGCAAAACATTTCATACTGGTAAGTTTTTATTTTGTATCTCTCTTACCTTTCAAATTCGATGTAAATTCTGACGGCCCGCCAGTTGTTTGTAAATAGGTACTTATGCGATAAATCTTTGGAAAGCTACAATTCTTGTGATTCGATTGATATAAACCATTTCAATATACAATCACAACAGCAGCTACAATCAGCGTCTCTGTCAGACCACCAACATACAAAACAAACAATTACAAAACTGAGGCAATTTAGCTAAATTTAGCTAGCACATTAGCAGAGGTCTACAACTTAACCCTGGGCCACAACATAAAACTCGGCATTTGAGCAGTCAATAGCAGATACTTCATAAAATAATCAAACATACAAGTTCTGATTCAGAAGTCTGAGCAAAGTGGGAATTGAGCCACTTTTCAGGAGTAGCCTTTGTGTATAGCCTGTGCTGTACTCACCCATGTTCAGGAATCTGTCCTCTGTAAAATGTGCTGTGCACAAGCAAACTTTTGGCTTGTACTGCTCAGGAACAGTGTTATAAATGAACAGTAACCACTGATCCCTAATTTTGTCAGTTTTCAGAAGGCAAAAGAAACAAAGGCATTTTGCTTGCACACCGAAACACACAGCGTCTCCACATCATGGCGCCAAACAAATCACCGAAGCCTTGCCTTCTTTCTTCATGGCTGACTTTGGGTGGGATTATGCTAATATTTCATATAATGACAGATATTTATGGAAGTAATATCTGGACTTTGAACGAGGCGTTTTGGGCAGGACTGAAGCAGTGTAGATTAAATCCCTTTGGGGGAGACTATGATCATTTTGTGTACACACGTATAAATATGTACATAACACATGTGTACACATGTATAAATTGTATACATGTATACATTACACGCTAAAGGAGAAGAAAAACATTAAAAAGCATAATATGAATTCTTTAAACAATCAATATAACAGGACACACCTGGGTAACAAGAAACACCTGTCAGTCACATGTTCAAATATTTTTGCTCACCTACAAATTGGGTGGTTTGATACAAAATGTTGTGTGTTCTAGGTTGTTTCTTGCATCTACATATGAATACCAACAAATTGTCATGTTTCGTGACGCAACGGAGATAAAGTAGGATGCAAGTGCAGGTTAAACAACAGTTTTATTTACAGAGAGACAGGCAGACAAATCCAAAACGTGATCCAAAAATGGAATCCAGTAACCTACAAGGTTCAGGCGATCGGCAAACAGGGATAAACGAGGCAAGGCAGGAATCAACGTCGTGGTCTCGGGATACAGGGTCGATATACCAAACATGAAACAAAAACAACAGCGAGGGACTGGTAGCGGAGAAACCAGTGTGAACTTAACAAACGAAACTAAACATGACATGAACTAAGACTAAGACTATGAATATGAATCGAAACATGGAACTATGGACTGTGACTGTGGTTATCTATCGTAAGGACTCTAAACTAATCTACTATCTAACTCGTTCAACATTCTGCGTTGTGTGCTGGGAGGCGCGCGGTAAATATGCAGACATGAGACTATAACCAATGACAGAACGGGGAGGAGACATGACAGAAACATAAACAAATGCACGTGTAGAAATGTCACGATTGTCCACAAGGGAAAAGCAGGTGCTTGCGCACCTGCTCGTGTACGCGTACTCACATGCTCCACAGCGCGCTACATAAAGGGGAACTCATGACAAAATAAAAGCTGAAATGTTAAACTCTCTTCTCATATTCTATTTTTTATCACAAACTCAAATGTCTTCAGTATACAGCAAAAACAAAAGTATTGGCACTGCTTAAAGGGAACTCGTGACAGAACCCCCCACCAAGGGCACTCCTCCCGGAGTGCCATGAAACACCCATCTCCATTGGTGGCCCCGGCCCCCTGGGTAGAATGTCCCAAGCAGAGCCTGGAGACTGCACGGCGTTCTTGGCGAAACAAGGACAAAGCATGAAGGCATAGCGACGACCACAGCTGGGCAAGCAGGCTGAGCGACGTCCTCGGCGGAGCATGAAAGCAGAGCGCTGTACTCAGCTGAGCAGGGAAACAGGGCAATGTTCTCGTCGGAGCATGAAGGCGAGCGACGTCCCCGGCTGAACAGGTAGGCAGAGCGACAGCCACCGCCAGGCAGACAGGCTGAGCGATGTCCTTGGCAGAGCATGAAGGCAGAGCGACGACCACAGCTGGGCAGGCAGGCTGAGCGACGTCGTCGGCATAGCATGAAGGTAGAGCGACGACCACAGCAGGGCAGGCAGGCTGAGCGAAGTCCTTGGCGGAGCATGAAGGCAGAGCGTGGGTCTCCGTGAGGCCAGGGAGAGGACCGTGGGTCTCCGTGAGGCCAGGGAGAGGAGTGTGGGTCTCCGTGAGGCCAGGGAGACGAGTGTGGGTCTCCGTGAGGCCAGGGAGAGGAGCGTGGGTCTCCGTGATGCCAGGGAGAGGAGCGTGGGTCTCCTCGAAGCAGGAGGGGGGAACGAGGTTCGCCATGGAGCAGGAAGGCTGAGCGACGACCTCAGCTGAACAGGAAGGCTGAGCGACGACCTCAGCTGAACAGATAGGCTGAACAACATCCACAGCTGATCAGGGAGGCTGAGCAACATCCACAGCTGACCAGGGAGGCTGAGCGACGTCCACAGCTGACCAGGGAGGCTGAGCGACGTCCACAGCTGAACAGGGAGGCTGAGCGACGTCCACAGCTGACCAGGGAGGCTGAGCGACGTCCATAGCTGACCAGGGAGGCTGAGCAACATCCACAGCTGAACAGGGAGACTGAGGCTCTGAGGTCACCAGGTGAACCTTGGGCATGGGCGGAGCTTGGGTGGCCGTGTCGGTAGACTCGGGCGTGAGCAGAACTTGGCTGCGCGTGTCAGCAGACTTGGGTGTGAGCAGAACTTGGCTGTGTGTGTCAGCAGACTCGGGCGTGAACGGAACTTGGCTGTGCGTGTTGGCAGACTCGGGCGTGAGCGGAACTTGGCTGTGCGTGTCGGCAGACTCGGGCGTGAGCGGAACTTGGCTGTGTGTGTCGGCAGACTTGGGCGTGAGCGGAACTTGGCTGTGCGTGTCGGCAGACTCTGGCTTTTGCAAAACTTGGGCGGTTGTGTCGGTAGTTTTGGCCGTGGGCTGAACTTGGGCGGTCATGTCGGTAGGCTTGGGCGTGGGCTTAACTTGGGTGACCGGGTCAGTAGGCTTGGGCGTGGGCTTAACTTGAGCGACCAGGTCAGTAGATTGGGCGTGGGCTGAACTTGGGCGACCGGGTCGGTAGACTTGGGTGTGGGCTGAACTTGGGCGACCGGGTCGGTAGACTTGGGTGTGACACCAGGGACTTGAGACTTGACTTGGACTTGGACTTGGACCTCAGGGACTTGAGACTTGACTTGGACTTGGACCTCAGGGACTTGAGACTTGACTTGGATTTCAGAAGCTGGAGACTTGACTTGGACTTGGACCTCAGGGACTTGAGACTTGACTTGGACTTGGACCTCAGGGACTTGAGACTTGACTTGGATTTCAGAAGCTTGAGACTTGACTTGGATTTCAGAAGCTTGAGACTTGACTTGGATTTCAGAAGCTTGAGACTTGACTTGGATTTCAGAAGCTTGATACTTGACTTGGACTTCAGAAGCTTGAGACTTGACTTGGACTTCAGAAGCTTGAGACTTGACTTGGACTTCAGAGGCTTGAGACTTGACTTGGACTTCAGAGGCTTGAGACTTGACTTGGACTTCAGAGGCTTGAGACTTGACTTGGACTTCAGAAGCTTGAGACTTGACTTGGACTTCAGAAGCTTGAGACTTGACTTGGACTTCAGAAGCTTGAGACTTGACTTGTCCGTATTAACATCATCTTGGTGGCTCATCCGCTCATAATGCATGTGGAATGGAAGATCAGCACTGTTTGCCAGATTAACTCCCTTCAACAGCTCATCCAAGTTGTAGCTCTGCCCTGGTTCTCCAAACTCCCTCAGAAACAAGTCTGAAAACTGCCTACTGTCCTTCAGTACCCGAGGTCTCATGGCTGCTACTTGCTGTGCCCACTTGCGAGCTGGGCCAAAAAATCGGGACATCATGAACTTAATCCATTGTTTCTCCCTTGGCTTCGGGTCAAACAAGCTTGAGAAGTAACTCTGGCAATCGATCAAAAAATAGTCTGGATAACCAAAGAAGCCATCATACCGATCGGGAAGATCCATGAAAGTCCATTGAGAGAACTACATAGAATCCAAGGCGGGGATGATTGGCGTGGGTTCTGCGTTCTCGTGCTGCATCCATGATAGGCGGAATGTCCTGTCACGTTTCGTGACACAACGGAGATAAGGTAGGATGCAAGTGCAGGTTGAACAACGGTTTTATTTACAGAGAGACAGGCAGACAAATCCAAAACGTGATCCAAAAACGGAATCCAGTAACATGCAAGGTTCAGGCAATCGGCAAACAGGCATAAACGAGGCAAGGCAGGAATCAACGTCGTGGTCTCGGGATACAGGGTCGATATACCAAACATGAAACAGAAACAACAGAGAGGGACTGGTAGGGGAGAAACCAGCGTGAACTTAACAAACGAAACTAAACATGACATGAACTATGAACTAAGACTAAGACTATGAATATGAATCGAAACATGGAACTATGGACTGTGACTGTGGTTATCTATCGTAAGGACTCTAAACTAATCTACTATCTAACTCATTCAACATTACGCGTTGTGTGCTGGGAGGCGCGCGGTATATATGCAGAGAGAAACAGCCTTGTAATGGCTGACGGCTGAGGACGATTCAGACACACGTGAGACTATAACCAATGACAGAACGGGGAGGAGACATGACAGAAACATAAACAAATGCACGTGTAGAAATGTCACGATTGTCCACAAGGGAAAAGCAGGTGCTCGGGCACCTGCTCGTGCACGCGTACTCACATGCTCCACAGCGCACTGCATAAAGGGGAACTTGTGACACAAATAAAAGCTGAAATGTTAAACTCTCTTCTCATATTCTATTTTTTTTTTTTTTTTATCACAAACACAAATGTCTTCAGTATACAGCAAAAACAAAAGTATTGGCCTTACCATTCCAATAGTTTCAGAGAATACATTATAATAGACATAAACCACTTTTTAATTGATTATAGGACATCAACTATGGGGTTTAACCCCGCTTTGAATCAGGTTCCAACACACCACCTTTTCATTGATTAATATTATGTAACTTAATCCTGATTGCTCAAACCACTTCAGGAGGTGGGCCGTGTTCTACAAGTATAAATGCATTTGTTTCGTTGAGCCCCATTTGAAAGTTGATGACATATGCTCCAGGAATGCAGAAGTTGGTGCATTTAATATGCAAAATGGCACAATAACCATTCATACCGATAAAACAATTTAAAAGGAAGAAAACTAATTAAAAGGAAGAACACTGGAATTTGGTGGTGAAATGGAATAAGCTAATTTGTATATTAACATGCAAAACAGCTAGTAGATTGCAGTCTGACCAACTGGAGACAAGGGCCATTGGGGTGAGGAATCTTTTTTGCTTCTCCATTGACTACTTTGGATATTTACTAAATGATCATATGACCTAATGATTTTATGTACATGTGAAAATTTAACACTGACGACAGCTTAGATTTTATCTGAGCCAAAGGTAGAATTTCTACTTGTATAAACAGCATTTGGAAGTTCTGCTGTCTGTTCTAATTATATTTTTCTATCAATTCCTAATTTGGTTTCCCTCTTTCCACTTTTCTCTCCCTTGTCTGCATTTCCCTTATTCTCTGCAACAGATGCTTAACTAGGCTCCAAATCTGGACAGATTACAGAAAATAACAGATGCTACCTAATGCTATTACTAGCCAAGACTACGTGCCTAAGAGTGATGAAGGTAGGGGATGAACAAGATTGAAGATGGAAGAGAGAAGAGGGATGTGTTTGGGGATATTTGTTCGGAGTATGGTGAAGAAAAAGCAAGGGGCAAGGAACAAAAATAGAAGAATGTCACTGAAAGCAAAAAAAGTGGAAAATAGTGTAAACCAAATGCAGAATACAGCTGAGGGGACTGTTGGATGTGGCCCGCAAAGCCTGGGAGGAGCAACCGTCCCCCTTCCGCTCAGTCATCGAATATGTGCTGGAGATGCAAGCGAGGATCGATCGTGTAGCTCCAATAGTCTGGGAGCACATGCGTGCCACGCAGGAGGAGCAGCGAGGGGTATACAACCGCCCAGCGCAGCCCCGAGAGTTCCAGCCAGGGGTTCGAGTCCTCCTGTTAGTGCCCAGCAGCGCCTGTAAGTTCCTGGCCCGGTGGCAAGGCCCGTATACAGTCCTCGAGCGCCAGGGCCCTGTCAACTACTGTCTGCAACAGCCCGGTAAGCCCGCGGAGGAGAAGCTCTACCACGTGAACCTTCTAAAGAAGTGGGTGTAACCGGCCCCGGTAGTGTCGGCGTACGCGGCCCGGGACACAGACCATGGCAAGCGTACCTTGGTCGGTTTGGGGGAGGACCTTACCCCCGCCCAGAGACAGGAGCTCACTGAGTTGGTAGACCAATTCTCTGATATGTTTTCGGCCTCCCCAGGGATGACACAGCTGGTCCACCACGAGATCAAAACTCCTCCCGGCGTAGTGGTGAGACAAAGGCCCTACCGTGTTCCAGAGGCCCGACGCAAAGCCATCGAGGAAGAAATTGGCCGAATGCTGCGGGATCGCATCATAGAGGAGTCCAGTAGCCCCTGGTCCAGCCCCATTGTTGTCGTGCCGAAGCCGGACGGGAGCATGCGGCTTTGCAACGACTTCCGGAAGCTGAACCAGGTATTGGAGTTCGACAGCTATCCCCTCCCCCGAGTGGACGACCTTGTGGAGAGACTGGGGAGGGCCCAGTTCATATCTACCTTGGACCTGACCAAAGGCTACTGGCAAGTTGCGCTAGCGCCGGACGCAAGACCCAAGACGGCCTTTAGCACGGCCACCGGCCACTGGCAGTAACGGGCTCTCCCCTTTGGGCTACACGGGGCACCCGCAACATTCCAGAGGTTGATGGACATCCTCCTGCGGCCCCACCGCATGTTTGCAGCTGCCTACCTGGACGACGTAGTCATCCACTCCTCCACATGGGCCGACCACCTGTTTCATCTAGGGGAGGTCCTGAAGGCGCTCCGGGAGGCCGGCCTGACAGCCAACCCAAAGAAATGCCACCTAGGGCTGACTGAGGCCCAGTACCTGGGATACCGCATTGGCCGGGGGATGCTGAAGCCACAGACAAAGAAAATCGAAGCCGTAAAGGACTACCCTCGACCCACATCAAAGACACAGGTGCGTGCCTTCTTGGGGTTGGCGGGGTACTACCGGAGGTTCGTGCCTAACTTCTCTGCTGTAGCTTCCCCCCTCTCAGATCTCACAAAGAAGGGCCAGCCAGACCGGGTTAGGTGGTCAGCCGACGCAGAGAGGGCCTTCCAAGCCCTGAAAGGTGCCCTCACCAGCGCGCCGGTACTGCACATCCCGGACTTTGCCCTCCCGTTCACGGTGCACACCGATGCGTCCGAGACCGGGCTTGGCGCAGTCCTCTCGCAAACCTTCGACGGAGAAGAACACCCGGTCCTCTACATCAGCCGGAAGTTGTCCCCCACTGAGAGGAAATACGCAGACGTCGAGCGAGAGGCCCTGGCAATAAAATGGGCAATTGAGGAGCTGCGGTACTACCTGGTTGGCCGGCACTTCGTCCTCGTAATGGACCACGCCCCCCTACAGTGGATGGCCAAGGCCAAAGACACAAACGCCCGGGTAACCCGCTGGTTCCTCGCCTTACGGGACTTCTCGTATCAGGTTCAGCACCGGGCGGGGGCCCAACATGGTAATGCAGATGGGCTCTCGCGGCGAGACGCACTCTGGGCCCACCACCGAGCGGCAGTAGGCTCGGAGCTGAGGGGCGGTACTGTCTTATTACTGCATAATAAAAAAGTTGCTCCTTCCCCGACTGCTGCACCGGCACGAAGCGGACAGCCTCGTGCCAAACACACCAGCCAGAAGGACCATCACGGTGGGGCGGGACCGTCAACGCTACACCGGCCGGCGATTGGGGAGCCCATTGGGGAAATTCCACCACTCAGGCGACGGCGGAAGAGGATAAAAGGACGCGCTTCCTCCCGTGCGAGAGAACGGCTAAGAGACAGACTCCGTGCACGCTCTTCAGCAGCATAGAGGCACGCCAACCTTTAGCACGACGGTATCCTCTCGCTAATCTCTTTCTCTCTCTCTCTCTCCTTCTCTCCCCGAAGGTGCGAGTGCGGACGAGACCGCCGGGTGGTGAGATCGCGTTCGACGGTGGATGACGGCACAGGAAACCCACGCACACGGCTCGGGAACCCCGACATGCCCTCGAGAACGTTACAACGCCAGCCACACCCCCACAAAACCCCTCACACTCACACACACTCACCTCCTCACTACAGACAGCTCCCACACCGACAAATAAAACACCCGTTTTGACTGCAACCTGTCTCTTGCAGCTGGGCTCAGCCGATATCAAAGAGGGGGAGGAAAGGTAGACGTTGTAGACGGAGTGCGTAGAACGTCAACCAAAAGAGCGAGGTCTGCAAATAGGTGAGACAGCTGGTATCTAGTGTTGAGATCAAAGCCCTCCAGTCCCTCTAGGGCAGTGAATAGGAAACCAAGTCCCGCGTTGTGAGCTGCATACCAATAGACATAAGAGATGCATGTAAAGGAGGGCATTCACCATGTGCACCTGGTCACTAGCAGCCAAAATAACATGCAGCACTAAGTAGCAAATGGGCCACCAAAAAAGGAAGGGAATGAGGCAAAAGCAGGGAGCTATCTATAGGTCTATGGACACACACACACACACACACACACACACACACACACACACACACACACACACACACACACACACACAGAAGGTAAGGGAGAAAGACGTATGAAAAACAACACCGGGAAAAGAATAAGTAAACATGGACAGTCACAGTCAAAAGTAAATAATCTAAAACACTCACCCATGTTCAAATTAGTGGGAAAAATATCCAAAGATGAAGTAACAGAGATCCTCTTTGTCCTACGACCAGAAGCCAAGTGATGAACAAAACAGGAAGTACGGTTTTAAAAAACCCAAACCGGGCTGGGTCGAATCTAAGGGGATTGGGAAAAGGCTAAAACAGGAACCTAAGGGGTTAGGGAAATAGATGAAATACGATTAT
This sequence comes from Ictalurus punctatus, assembly GCF_001660625.3. Lineage (NCBI taxonomy): Eukaryota > Metazoa > Chordata > Actinopteri > Siluriformes > Ictaluridae > Ictalurus > Ictalurus punctatus. The sequence continues at coordinate 6,546,395 of NC_030443.2, forward strand.
AAGGGTTGCTGAAATGGGGTACTGATGAAATATAAGGGTAGTTAGAACCAGTACAAATACGGACATAAGGGGAATGGGAGGCAAAAATAGCTAGACATATTGGTATTTGGAAATAGAACAAGGGGCGGAGGTTCATAGGACAATTGTATAAAAGGGGAGCACCACTCCAGGCTAGTCAGATCACTCTTTGGGATATCTCAAATGGTTTGGATCTCATGTATTTGGGCTAAATAAAAATTGGATCTTTGCTATTCCTCACTCACTGATTCTGTGTGGTATTTCTTGAACCTGAATGAAGACTCTACTGAACTAGCGTGAGTATATCTTTGCTGAAAAATTCTTAACTCGTGTTATATCTGTACTGCATAGTGGACAAAGAGTTGCTCCACATTTTGGCACCCCAGATGGGAGTGGGCTAAGACCCGAATATCCTGAATCCGGGTTGTGGGACTCGGTTCCAAGGGACAGCAAAAGGGCCGTATAGGGAAAAGGTATGACAGGCACCTGTTTAGACAAAGTCCTGGCTTAGATACTCTGCTGTCACTCGGGTCAGGCCCCGCAGGACGGAGGAAGGATAGAGTTGGTCTCCAAAAGAGCCCAGCTTAACTGTTCTGTACTACAATTGGGACACAGTTTAAGGAAGTAAGTGAGAAAAGGCAAAAGATGATGTGTCATGAAAAAAGTGCTTGACTTAAGGTAACAAAGAGAATAAGTGAAATGTGTGTTTGAAGTGCATGTGTGAAAGTCCTGCGATACCGCTGAATTAATAGATTCAGGTCTACAATAGAGGCAGGTGGTGAGGCCTCACAACCCCAGATACCAGCCACGTAAAGGGTGATGACTGCTTGGTGGGGACCCCTAATACCGCTGGAGTGAGTCCAGGTCTGCTTAGAGGGGTATAAATCCTGGGCCCAGGTCTGGGTAGAACATAACCGGTGAGTGTATGAGTAAATATAAAAGTGTTTTGAATTAGGGAAAGTCAGGAGGAAATATGAAATGTGTTATGTGTAAAAGTGTATGATAATGTGTGAGCCTTGTAGTATACAGGCAAAAGAAAACAAAGCTGGGCCGAGAGGACGAAGAGGAAGGGGAAAAGGAAAAAGACGCATAAAAAGGAGGGTGAAACGGGAGCAGCTAGATAAGAGAAACGCATTCAGTTGCCTAGTATGGCGGCTGAAATGCAAAAGGGAAGGACAGCGCTGGACATTATTGTGGAAAAACACAAGACGGATGAAAAAGATATTAGACATTATTGCAAAAAATGGAATGAGAAAACGTGTGGACTATGGAAATGGCCTAAAACAGGTACGTTTGAAGAAAAAGAGTGTCAAAAGATGAAGGACCGAATTGTCATCTGGGGAGAACAAAAGAAGGGACAAAAGGCGAGAGAAAAGCAAGTCAAACAAGAAAAGACAGCAGACTGGTTTTACCGAGAGGGAAGGGAAAGAAGAGACCGAGAAAAGGCTTGGAAGGAGAAAGAGGAAGCGGAAGAAAGGGAGAGAAAAGAAAGAATGGAGAAAGAGATAGCAAGAAAGGTGCAAGAGACGATGGAAAAAGAAAGATCCAAGATTGAAAAAAAAGCAGAAAGCAAAAAAGGGGACATGGTGCCCCAAGCCAAAAAGCGGGGAGAACTGGGACCCCCGCCACCATACAACCCCCAATTTAAACCTGAGATAAAACCAAGGAAAAAGAACCCGCCAGTGGGAATATACCCGCTGTTGGAAACACGATTGGAGGGAGAGGAGGAATGGGAAGAAGCGGAAGTAGAAATGCAAGGAGTTTTCAAAGGACTGCAAAAGAAAACTACGCCAACACAAGGAGAACAGATGGTGGCGGAAAGAATGGAAGGTAGAAGGAACTTACACGGAGCCACCTGTGTAGAAGAGCGGAGTATGGACTTTAGCATACCAAACGTTGAGGAACAAGAAAGGCAGAAAATGGTAGAAGATTACGTCAGGAGCCAACAAGGGATGCAAGAGGAACAAGAACAGAGGGACAGGTGCGAGCAGTATCTACGGGAAGCGAAGCAACACGAACAAGCACAAAAAAAAAAGAGTGGAATGGTACCTAAAAGAAGCGAAAAACGAAGATGCCCTATGCCAGGTATGAGCTATGTGGGGGGGCCCTACCAGCATCCCGAAACCTAGTGTTCAAACTAAAAGAAGGGAAAAGGGGCAGCAGGAAAAGGAAAAGAAGGAAGGGGACCAGGGGGAAAAGGAAGTCGGGAGAAGTGAGGGACGACTGGACTTTGTGGATGGAGCATGGGACAGAGTAGTAGAGAAAAGATGGATGAAGGGAAAAGGAAGGAAGGTGAGACTAGAAAGGGATGTTATAATAAATCCCTACCTGGGATCAGATGACGAGGAGATGGAAGATCGGATAAAAAGAATGGAAGACGCGATCATATATGATGAAGGAACAATGAATAGAATGGAGGAGCTGGCCGATCAGTCTAAGCAAATAGCAGATGTAGTCACAGGGTTAAGGACCCAACAGATGGAAGAATTAAAGAGGTTACGAAAAATGGAACAGGTGCTGAGCCAATCCATGGCCCAACAGAGGGAAGGCCAAAAGGTATCAGTAGAAGGAGAGGAAAAGATGGACCGGTATCAGCCAGTAGCAGAATTGGATGAGGAAAATAGAAGGAATACCGGACAAGAGAGTGGAGCAGAAAGTGACAGGAGTGTGAAAGACGAGTATGGAGCGACCCAGGGAGAGACATCAGAGGAAGAGGAGGGTAAGAGAGGGAGGAAGTTGAGAGACCGAAAAAGCCTGAAACACCCACTCAAATATCGAAAATATTCTGCCAGAGGGAAACTTATGAGCAACAAGCCAGGGGAATCATCAATAACGCAATATCCCCTGATGGTCAAGGGAAAAACATTACAGTACACTCCATGGAATTTCATGGATCTGACTGGATTAATACAACACACCCATTTTTCCGGTGAAAAAGCCGGGTACAAACAAATGGAGAATGGTCCACTATCAGCGTGCCGTCAATCAAATAGTAGTGCCAGAAACGCCCTTAGTACCAGACCCTCACACATTGCTGATGAACATCCCAGAGGGAACAAGGTGGTATACAGTCACTGACTTGTGCTCAGCCTTTTTCAGTGTGCCTTTGCATCCAGAATCGCGGCACCTGTTCGCCTTCACGTATGAGGGGAAACAGTACACCTGTGCGAGGCTACCGCAAGGATATTGTGAAAGTCCATCAATATTCAACCAGATGTTGGCCCAAGATTTGGCCACCCTGGACTGCCAGAGCACGGTCCTGCAATATGTCGACGACCTCCTGATATGCAGTTCCTCGGAGGAAGAGTGTCAACGAGATTCACTAAAAGTATTATGGCTACTGGCAGACAATGGCCACAAAGTCAGCCGGGAGAAGCTACAGTTTTGCAAAACCAAAGTAGAATATCTAGGTCGAATATTAGAGGGAGAAAGCCGTACAATAGCTCCCAGACATGTGGAGTCCATTAGTAAGGCCCCTAGGCCGCAGACAGTACGACAGATGTTGGCCTATTTGGGTATGGCAGGATTTAGTCGTCCGTGGGTATGTGAATTTGCTTTGAGAGTCCAACCCTTATTGGACATGATTAAAGCAGCAGACCATGCACAACCGAATGCTAAGTTGGAGTGGACACCTGAAGGGGACGCAGCCTTTATAGATATAAAGGCAGCGCTGGCCACGGCACCAGCCCTCGCTAATCCAGATTATAGAAAACTGTTTCATTTGTACGTTTCGCAAAGAAAAAGATATGCGACTGTCGTACTAACCCAGCAACAGCAAGGCAAAGGAAGACAAGCTATAGCCTACTACAGTACAGCCCTTGACAACGTAGAAAAAGGCATGCCACCATGCTATCGTTCTTTGGCGGCAGCAGCGTTCGCATACCAGAAGGCATCTTCAATTACTATGGGGCATCCAGTCACCCTGTATACAACTCATGCACTTCATGCACTCTTGATCAGTCAGAATTTTGTAATAACCAATTCGCAACGTACAGGGTATGACTCTCGGCCCCTGAATTAACTATAGAAAGATGCACTACGGTTAATCCAACAGAAAAGATGATGACACCCCTAGATGGAGAACCACATGAATGTGACAGTGAGTCTGAAAAATTCTTAAAGGCGCGACCTGACTTAGAAACTGATGCTTTACATGATGCGGAGCGCAGATTCTATGTAGATGGGTCCTGTTTCCGTACCAATGAAGGGAATCGGGCAGGGTATGCCGTGACAGAAGCAGACAAAACTCCCCCGGCGTTTAGGGTAGTTTTGAGTGTTCCCCTTCCGCAACCGTGCTCGGCCCAGCTGGCAGAGATAAAAGCCTTGGCAGCTGCTTGTAAACTGGGTAGTGGACAACGATGCAATGTGTATACAGACTCTGCCTATGCACATGGGGTATGCCATGTTTTTGGCCCTATATGGGCACAGAGGGGATTCCAACGAGCCGACGGGTCTACTGTGACCCATGGAGAAGCGATCTCGGACTTATTGTATGCCATGAACTTACCGTCAGCGGTAGCTATTATCAAATGTAAAGCACAAAAAACAGATGGCTCTTTTATTACTAAAGGAAATGTGTTGGCAGACGAAGCCGCCAAGAAAGCTGCAGTAGGACCGGCCCAGATGATGGCGCTCACGCAGCCAGAAGAGATCTCAGTCCGTCACCCGATGGAGGACAACATAGCACAAATAGTGGAAGTGCAAAACATAGCCGGGGAAGCAGAACCCTCCACATGGATAAAACGGGGGGGCGAAAAAGGATAAGGGAACTGGCCTTTGGCGTAGCATCGATGGCATGTGTGTGGCCCCTGCTAGTCTGCTAGACTGTCCACTCCCGTGAAATATTTTGTGCTCTGACTCACCAGGAATTACCCCCAATCTTTCCCCTGTGCTTGTGCTCCCCGTTCGGCACCTACGACGTCGGTAATTTATCAGCCTGCTGCAACCTCACCCTCCCCTCAGAGGATTTGCGAATCCCCATGCTTTCGTCATATAACTCCACGACAGACAATTCTAGTACGCTGCCAGCATATGTCGATATCCCTATACCGGACCTGGTCTTCGGCACCCGGGCAGTAGCGGATGTGTTCTGGTATTGTGGGGGAACCCCCCGGACCTCCTCCTCCGCGCTCTCGCACACGCCGTGATACTGTGCTATGGAGCCAATACCTTAAAGATGCGGACACTCTGAATTACACGGACTGGGCAGCTGACACGGTAGTCACCTTGAACTGGGCAGATGCTCCACTGAATGTCCCGGAGAAATACAAGGCCATGGGGTCGGTTGGGAGCGGGTTTGCCGCCACCCTGCTCCCTGGAGTGCAGGTTGTTTGCAACACCGCTTGGATCAACTATCTGTGGTACAATCAGCAGAGGTTCATTAACTACACTTTGGGCGCTTTGGGCCTTATCCGGGACCAACTTCATGCTACATCTCTGATGGCGGCCCAGAACCGCTTCGCCCTTGACCAAATGAGAGCCCCAGAGGAGGGGGTCTGTACGATGATTGGCCCCGAGTGCTGTGCGGCTATTCCTCTCCACACAGGTGAACGGGGTGCCCTGTCCAAGGTACTCGCCCGCCTTCAAGCCTTACAAAGGGAGCATGTGGCCAACTCGGGTCAGGGTGACACGCTACACCTGTCGTCCTGGCTCTCCTGGATGATGTCAGGCAGCTGGATGGCAACGATTGCTTGTATTGGCACTGCAGTGCTGGCGTTGTTTCTGCTGCTCGCCTTTATCGCCTGTTGCATTATACCTTGCACTCGCAAATTGGCCGTGTCTGCTGTTACTACGAATAACATTTCTGGCCAATACGTCGTTTTGGGTGAGGCGTTTCCGCCTCAACGGGGGGTGGTTGTTTGCAGACGACAGAGCCAGGGCAATGAAACAGAGGCTGTGTACATTGATATGCGCCCATACGGACACGCTGATCTGACTGTGCCTGATACGGCTCCTGATGTGACTTCACATACAGAACCCACCACTGCAAACAACAGCGAGACACGAGAGGCGGAAGACGATGTGTAGGACAAATACAAGTGATACAGCCAGACGATTACAAGCATGTTACAATTGCAAGCACATCACGCATAAGGAGACAGTGATTACACTGACAAAGAGTTGCTCCACACTGCCCCAAACTCAAAGGGTCCTTGCTACGCTGCAAGTAATTTAGAACTGAACGTGGGTAGTAAAATGAAAAAAACTTTATCTCCCAGTGCAAATTCCTGTAGCTGAGTACCTCTGTCCTTAATAATTGAATAAATATGGGTGGGATAATGCAAGATTAGGCTGAATTTGACCATCAATTACTCTCACTTGGTCAAATGCGTGCCTCAGGGTCTCATTGTGCTACAGCTCCAAGGGAAATCCGAGAAGTACAGAACCCTCCCCACCATCCATGTCCCCCTGACTTGGAGCTGACCTTGATGGTCTGCACTTATATAGCACTTTTTTAACCTTAATGGTTCTACAAAGCACTTTACACTAGTTCTCATTCACCCCCGCCCATGGTCCTGGCACCACCTCCCTAGCCAATGCTGCACACATCCCACACTGTGCTTTCCATCCACAAACATCTAATGCCTATAACCCTGGCCAATTTGTCCCAAGGATTAGTGGATGGATGAGGGAAAGAGAAACCGCCACCTCCATTTTATGCTTGTTTGACCATCCCCATGTACACACCTCATTGTCAACAACAGTGCATTTCCCAATGCCCTGTATTGAATCAGGCTTTGATGGATGGTGGTCTGGTTACACCCTGAGTCAAACAAGGCCTGGGTCGGTGGCACTGGACCCACTCCACTGTTCATGTCGGGAGTCAACTGATTAATTGCTCCAGTACCACTAGCTCAACGATCTGTGTCTTTCTCCTCTGCCATCAACCACCATTGACAGGAGTCCTTCAGCTGCAGTGTGTAAGTGAAGGGGAGCTGCAGTGACCGGCAGCATGGCTGGTGCTTGCAGAGGTGGAGGGAGGAGTCGCGGAGCCCATTCATCCTTCGTCCAAACCAACCCAGTTGGCGGTAGCTGCTGGTTTGAGTATTTAACTCAGATAACCACTCTGTACAATTGTGGTGAGCAGAAAATCATCTCAGAATGCACAACACGTTGAACCTTGAGGCGTAGGACTACAACCGCAATTCTACTTCTGTCAGCAAAGAACAGAAAGCTGAGCCTACATTGGGCACAGGCTCACTGAAATTGGACAGTTGAAGACTGGAAAAAATAATGTTAATTTCTGCTGAGGCACACAGAGTGTTTGGTCAAAATTTGGTGCCAACATCATAAATCCATCGACCAAACCTGCCTTGTGTCAACAGTCCAGGTTGTTGGAGATGGTGTAATGGTGTGCGGAAAGTTTTCTTGACACACTTTGGTCCCATTAATACCAATCAATCAAGAGATTGAATGTGCACCTGAAAAATCTGCAGGAAGTGCAATTGCAGGAATCCATGCCACAAAATGAAGCTGTTTTGAGCTCAAATGGAGGCCCTACCCAGTGTTAGTATAGTTTTCCTAATAAAGTGCCCAGTGAGTGTATATGCTTGTTATAAATGCGAAATAGGGTAAAAGATGAATCGGAATTCGAATTCGATGGAATAGGATGTGCAGTTGGAGGCTCCTGCTGATTTCGATTAAAATTGTAATTAATTAGCACTTTTCAGTCATACAATATATATTGACTTATTCTACTCCGTTTCCTTGTTTGCACTTTTAACTTTGTGGTACGTTAAAATGTTTGGAAAGAACACGAAAACCCGTGGTAGCATTCAGACATGACTGAGGCCTAGTGTGCACGCAGCGAGCGAGTCACCTTCTCCCCCTGAATCCGCGTTGCCGAGCGGTGACCCTGACTTCGCTGCACTCAGGCTTGAGTTGCTGGCTTTACTAAGGAAGGACATCGCCGATATTTTTAAAAAGGAGCTCCAGGAGCTCCAGAAGACTCTTGGAGAAGCTCTGTTTACTATCCAGCTTGATCTGCAGGCCGTGTAAACACAGCTGGCTAGTGATAAAGTTGCTACCGAGGCTACCATATCAACACTGAAAGGTACTGTTGGGGAAATGGAGCATGCACTCTCCGGTTGCACCGATGCCATAGCTCACATGAAGACTACTATCGAGTCTCTCACTGTGACCGTGGCTCAGTTAGAGAATAAATGTGAGGAATTGGAGTCGAAGTCACGACGCAATAACGTTAGGATAATCAGAGTTCCAGAGGGCACTGACACATGTACAACTGCTGCTGTAGCGGCCTTGTTAAAGGAGGCGTTTGGTCTGGAGAAGGAGCCAGTTTTGGACCGGTCCCTCCGGACCCTTCAGCCGAAGCCCAACCCTGGTGAATGACCACGACTATTGTGTGCAGATTCCACTATCACACTGACTGTGTTGACATTTTATGGCATGCGAGAGAGATCCAGCGGATTAAAGTGAGGGATTTGACCATCTCCGTTGTCCCTGACTACACAGCCAAGATAGCCCGGGCCCGGGCTGCGTTTAACGAGGTTCGGCGTCAACTTCGTGGTATTGAGGGCGCTCTCTATGGAATACTTCACCCAGCTCGGCTTCGCATTACATATAACGGTGTTCAGAAGGACTTTATTTCAGCGGAGGAAGCAGGAGACTATGTTAAACTCTTGATATCGGGGTGAACTGCAACACCTACACAGCGGAGTCTTTTTCACTCTTCTTTTATTTTTATTTTCTTGCACTCGGCCTTCCAGCTCTACAGAATTCGAATTTTTCTTGAACATGTTGTCGTTTCATTACTTTGCCTAGATTTTGTGGACTCACTCCTCTTAAAATTAACTTCTGTATTAATGTGCTTCTCTGTTTTGATGCTCTGACCGGGTTAGAGTTTCTGTTTATTTAATTTTATTAGTGTTATCTCCTTGGATTTACGTCCTACACTGTTATATTATTTGTTACAAGTCTTTAAAAGTTAAGGACATTATATTTGTTATTGTGCGCAGACTGTTTATCAGACTTGAAGTCTGTAGGGGCTTTTTCTCTTACTGGACCTTTTTGTCTTGGTAATTTTGTTGGTTAGTTCAGCTTACTCTCCGAGTTGTTTTCACACTGTGGACACCGTTCGGTTTTTGTATGATACACTGCTGTCTCATTTGTTTATGGAAACTTTGGGTGTGGGAGTTTGTTGGATTGTGAGAGTAAGCAGAACATGCCAATGCTTTGAAGGATGTGAATTGGAGCAGAGTAATGTTATTTACTTGCGAATCTGTTTTTAGTGGATTTAAACGTAACATGGTGAACAAATTATATTATAGAATTCAGGCAATTTAACTGGGGTTATCTCATAAATTGTAGCAAGTAATAATCTGGAAAGACCTTTGTAATATCACAGTCTAAAACTGGATTTAAAGAGAAGCAAATTAGTAAATGAATCACATGTAAATGAATCATACGTAAATGAATCACATGTAAGTGAATCACATGAATATGAATTACATATAAATGAATGAATAAATGAATCACATGTAAATTAATCACATGAAAATGAATAAATAAATTAAAGACATAAATGCAATATAGAAATGCTATACTCTTCCCACAATTTAAAGGAAGAACAAAATCAAAAGAAATTTCCATCACATGCACACTCACACAAAGCATCTTCAATTTCTGTGCTGTCCATACTACCAGCCTGAAATGCACATCACCTTCCCAATGCCCAGGATGTACTGTGGAAAATATCAGTGTGTTAATCCTACAAAAATCCCACATGACTATAGACCACCTCTTTGATCACGGTGCATGTTATAAACACGCTAACTTGGTGCTTTTACTTTTCCTTGGTGCTTTTAATGTAAGTGCCATACTTTCTCAGTATATATATGTATATATATATATATATGTATATATATATATATATATATATATATATATATATATATATATATATACATATATATATATATATATATATATATATGTATATATATATGTATATATATGTATATATACGTATATATATATATATATATATATATATATATATATATATATATATATATATATATATATACGTATATATATGTATATATATGTATATATATACAGTGAGGGAAAAAAGTATTTGATCCCCTGCTGATTTTGTATGTTTGCCCACTGACAAAGAAATGATCAGTCTATAATTTTAATGGTAGATTTATTTGAACAGTGAGAGACAGAATAACAACAAAAAAATCCAGAAAAACGCATGTCAAAAATGTTATAAATTGATTTGCATTTTAATGAGGGAAATAAGTATTTGACCCCTCTGCAAAACATGACTTAGTACTTGGTTTAAAAACCCTTGTTGGCAATCACAGAGGTCAGACGTTTCTTGTAGTTGGCCACCAGGTTTGCACACATCTCAGGAGGGATTTTGTCCCACTCCTCTTTGCAGATCTTCTCCAAATCATTAAGGTTTCGAGGCTGACGTTTGGCAACTCGAACCTTCAGCTCTCTCCACAGATTTTCTATGGGATTAAGGTCTGGAGACTGCCTAGGTCACTCCAGGACCTTAATGTGCTTCTTCTTGAGCCACTCCTTTGTTGCCTTGGCCGTGTGTTTTGGGTCATTGTCAAGCTGGACTATCCATCCACGACCCATTTTCAATGCCCTGTCTGAGGGAAGGAGGTTTTCACCCAAGATTTGACGGTACATGGCCCCGTCCATCGTCCCTTTGATGCGGTGAAGTTGTCCTGTCCCCTTAGCAGAAAAAAACCCCCAAAGCATAATGTTTCCACCTCCATGTTTGACGGTGAGGATGGTGTTCCAGGGGTCATAGGCAGCATTCCTCCTCCTCCAAACACGGCGAGTTGAGTTGATGCCAAAGAACTCCATTTTGGTCTCATCTGACCTCAACACTTTCACCCAGTTGTCCTCTGAATCATTCAGATGTTCATTGGCAAACTTCAGACGGGCATGTATATGTGCTTTCTTGAGCAGCGGACCTTGCGCGCGCTGCAGGATTTCAATCCTTCACGGCATAGTGTGTTACCAATTGTTTTCTTGGTGACTATGGTCCCAGCTGCCTTGAGATCATTGACAAGATCCTCCCGTGTAGTTCTGGGCTGATTCCTCACTGTTCTCATGATCAATGCAACTCCACGAGGTGAGACCTTGCATGGAGCCCCAGGCTGAGGGAGACTGAAAGTTCTTTTGTGCTTCTTCCATTTGTGAATAATCGCAGCAACTGTTGTCCCCTTCTCACCAAGCTGCTTGGCAATGGTCTTGTAGCCCATTCCAGACTTGTGTAGGTCTACAGTCTTGTCCCTGACATCCTTGGAGAGCTCTTTGGTCTTGGCCATGGTGGAGAGTTTGGAATTTGATTGATTGATTGCTTCTGTGGACAGGTGTCTTTTATACAGGTAACAAACTGATATTAGGAGCACTCCCTTTAAGAGTGTGCTCCTAATCTCAGCTCGTTACCTGTATAAAAGACACCTGGGAGCCAGAAATCTTTCTGATTGAGAGGGGGTCAAATACTTTTTTCCCTCATTAAAATGCTAATTAATTTATAAAATTTTTGACATGCGTTTTTCTGGATTTTTTTGTTGTTATTCTGTCTCTCACTGTTCAGATACAACTACCATTAAAATTATAGACTGATCATTTCTTTGTCAGTGGGCAAATGTACAAAATCAGCAGGGGATCAAATACTTTTTTCCCTCACTGTATATATATATATATATATATATATATATATATATATATATATATATATATATATATATATATATAGAGAGAGAGAGAGAGAGAGAGAGAGAGAGATAGAGAGAGAGAGAGTGAGATGCTAAATGAAATTTATTTGTAATGACAGCTTCAAGACACTTCCTGTATGAAGAAATTAATCGGCCGCAATATTCAGGTGTGATTTTGGCCCATTTTTCTAAACATATTGTCTTTAAATCTTTTTCAATTGGATTCAAGTCAGTTGATTGACCGGGCCAGTCTAACACCTTGATTTTTTTCTCTGAAACCAATTGAGAGTTTCCTTTGCTGTATGCTTTGGATCGTTGTCCTGTTGGAAAGTCCACTCATGTCTCATCTTCATCATCCTGGTGGATGGTTCCAGATTCTTCTCAAGAATCTCCCGGTAAAGGGCTCCATTCATCATTCCTACAATTATATGAAGTCTGCCAGTACCACGCGATAAAAAACAGCCCCACCTCCAAACTTCAATGTTGGTATAGTGTTTTCAGGGTGATCTGCCATGCCATTTCTTTTCCAAACATGGTGTGTAGTATGATAGCCAAAAAGTTCAATTTTGCTCTCGTCTGACCAGACTACACTCTCCCAGCATTTCATAGGCTTGTCCAAATGAGTTGTAGCAAACATTATTGAGCTTCAACATGCCTTTTCTTTAGTAATGGAGTCTCGTGGCATGAGCATGCATAGAGGCCATGGCGGTGGAATGCATTGCCTATTGTTTTCTCTGTGATGATGTTACCCGCTGCCTCCAAGTGTTTCTGCAGCTCTTTCCAAGTGGTCCTTGGCTCTTGGGCTACTCTTCTGACTATTCTTTTGACTCTCTGGTCAGAAATCATGCAAGCATCTCCCGTGCATGGCCAGTTGATGATGGAGTGATGTTGCTGCCACTTGCGGATAATGGCCCCAATGGTGCTTACTGGAAGATTCAGAGGTTTTGAAATATGTCTGTATCCAATTCCATCAATATGTTTCACAACAATAAGGCTACGAAGATCTTGACAGAGCTCGTTGCCTTTACCCATCATGAGATGTTTCTTGTGTGAAAAGCCTTTTTATAGACCATCAATTTACTTCAATTTTCTAACCCAGCTGATATTAATTTGCACTATAATTACTTTCTAACTACTTAAGGATTTCAGCTGGTTCCTTACCTTGCCTTGGAGAACTGCTTTTCCTTAGCATGTCATTTCACTTTAATAATTACCTAATAACCCTTAATCTCTACAACAAGGTCAAGTAGCAGACACTAGGGACAATAAAGCTACAGACTGTCAGAGGGCAAAAATCTCCACTGACAGGGATGACCTCCAACTCATTTGAATATCACTCAACAACCATATGATGACATAAAGTGACCTACAAACAGAATGGCAAATGGCAACTGGGCTGAAGTGCACAGTGAGGATGGCTCGAAACAGGCTCCTAGGGGCAGAGCTGAAGTCGTGCAAAGCTAGAAAAAAGCCCTGCATCAATGAGAAGCAAAGAAGAGCCAGGCTTGGGTTTGCAAAAGACCATAAGGATTGGACCATAGAAGACTGGAGTAAGATCAACTTCTATGATAAGTCCAATTTTCAGCATTGCCCAACACCTGGTCATCTAATGGTTAGACAGAGACCTGGTGAAGCTTACAAGCCACAGTGTCTCGCACCCACTGTGACATTTGGTGAAGGATCGGTGATGATCCAGGGATGCTTCAGCAAGGCTGGAATTGGGCAGATTTGTCTTTGTGAAGGACGCATGAATCAAGCCATGTACAAGGTTGTCCTGGAAGAAAGCTTGCTTCCTTCTGCTCTGACAAAGTTCCTCAACTCCGAGGATTGAGTTTTCCAGCAGGGCAATTCTCCGTACCACACAGCTAGGTCAATCAAGGTGTGGATAGAGCACAAGATCAAGACCATGTCATGGCCAGCCCAATCTCCAGACCTGAACCCCATTGTAAACCTCTGGAATGTGATTAAGAGGAAGATGGATTGTCATAAGCTGTCAAACAAAGGCGAGTTGCTTGAATTTTTGACTCGAGTCCAATTATGAACGAACTCTGATTTGTTATGCACTCGGGTAAATTTGTACTCGAACTTGACAAAGACTCGGACTTTGAACTAATTTTTCAGAGAACAGTCGAGTCCGCGTCATGTGTAACATGAAAAGAAAGATAAAAAATAAATAACAACATAAAATTAAGATAACAAGCAGGGGCACAGCTTGTGAACAGGCAAGGCAGACAACTACTTGGGGCCCAAGGCTATTAGGGGGCCCCTGAGGGCTGACAAATGTTACTCCACAGCAATGTCTGAAAATGTGCCAACTGCATTGACAATGGACAACTTGCAATGACATGAGAGTCGGAAGCCTCCTGAAAGGGGCCCCATGTCATTCCTATGGACTTTTAGGCTGTAATATTTTCAGAAAACAACATCAATGAAGGAAAATGAAGAGGTTTTCTGTCAGGAAGTGAAAAAAAGAGACTGAGGAAAAAAGAAAGGAAGATAGTGGTAAGTGGATCAGATAATTATGATTGTTTGTTTAAGTATAACTGTAAATAACCAAATGCTGTTATTTAGATATGGAGGACATAGTGGCAGCATTTGCACTAGCCAAGTCCCGTAAGCAGCATTTGTAGAATCAATGCTTAAAGGGTGTTAATGAGCACTGGTCTTATAATGTGGGTTTAGTTCCCTAAAAAAACAAAAAATTCAGTTTTTAGATATATAGTTTGTACTATGTTTATATTGTTTTTATTTTACATGTTTTATCATTCTATATATTTATATTTTGTTCTATATTTTTTAATATTATTGAAGTATACAGTATATCTGTGTGTGTTCTGTTTTATGTATTTCATCTGTTGGTCTGCTCTTCTGTTTAATTCTCGGTCTCTAAGCATTTTTTTTTTCCAAAATCAGGTTGAGAAAATTTGTAGTGTTTGCAAGCCAAGCTGATAACTAACAAGCTAAGCTAATAAGCTGAGTTATTTAGTTATTTGTATTTATAGTTTGAAAATTGTACTAATGTGAATATGTGAAATAAATACAAAAGTTTAGATTGTGTACATTTTTGGTTGGTGTCAGATTATTTATAGCATAATAGTGATGAACGCTGGTTGGAAGGGCCCCCTGAGAATTTTTTCCTAGGGCCCAAACAAACTCTAGAATTGTTCCTGATAAAAAGAAATTAATGAATGTCTCCCTGCCTGATCAAGGGGCTTTCTGTCCGTCCTCTTTGTGCACATACCGAATTGAGTTCTTTTTAGTGGCTTATTATGCTTGGACGGTCAAATAAATACACACACATCATGTCAAAATGTAGGTCTAGCTGAGTATTCATGCAAACACGGTCGGTTATGTCTTAAGTGAATGTAAACAGTTCCGAAAAAATTTGAGTTGTGTCAATACAGTATTAGATATGTGCATTAGGTCTTAAAGTAACAACAGTCTAATAAACCTGCTGCTGTCTGTGTCATTAATGTTAATCAAACAGCAAAAGACAAATAGAAAATCACTCACTCACTGCTTTGACTGAATAACTTCAGTAAATTTAATAAGAATCACTCTATATGTCATACAGCTAAGTCTATTTTATTTTACATTTAATTGCTTTATTCAATTTCTGTAGTATTTCTTACTGAAAACTACCTACCTGAGAAAACATGTCGTTATGGTGAAATACGATTGTAGGCATATCGCCCACACTGAAAAAAAATATATTCTTTGGCCCTTTAATATTACTTTGATTATGTGTTTAAATTCTACAAGAATTTTTTATTCTAGTGGCATTACTTCAAAATGTCATGTGAGATTTAATGTGTTACTTAGTCTTTGTATGTAATGTTGTATCTTCATTTTTACATGTAAATTTGAATCATAGCACCAAGTAACATAAACTAAAATAATCCACTATCGGCACAATATGTTAAAAGCAAGTAAAATGTACTTGGTCAGTGGGAGTTAACCCTGTTGGTGACATCAGAGGCAAATTTCTGCTCCTTACCTCAAGAACAAGCCAGGACTTGTGAGTGAATGGACTGTGACTAGCTCATTTTATGTAACGGCATACAGTATATTACTGGATGGCAACCTTGTAAGTATGTTTCTGTGCATGATTAACTCATTACTGTCATGTTTGGTTATTGAAAACATAACAGTATATCAGCTTAACCGGCTAGCTCGTTATCGCTGTTGAAGTTTGCTAGCATGATTATTCACGTAGCACACACAGCACTACTTTCTGTAGGAAGGCAAGGGACTTGCACAAGAAAAAGTAAAAATTTCTATCCCAGTTTATGGTGAAATAACTGTAGACCTGCTAGCTGCTACCATCAGTTAGCGGTGCTATTAACGTTAGCTGACTGTAGCCAGACAGGGGTGGGGGTGGGTGGGATACGGAGCAGGTTACATGCGGGGAATACCGCCAAGAAGTGGGGCAGGCATAATCGACAGAACAGGACCGGCACGGAGTGGACCGATGGATGCCAGCTGATTTATATGCTGCTGGCACTATGGTGAACAAGCCAAGACTGACCAGCAGCATACTTGAGGAACTAGCAGAGGAGATATTTTGTTATATAGCACACACCATTGGTGTCCAAGTGTTAACTGTGGTTGAAGCCTTAATCGAAAATACCCATGCCTTAAAGAGCCAGGATCTTTTAATGGCTTATATGGTTGGCAGCAGAGGATCAAATATAAAATGGGCAATTACCGGGCAAAATTAAGATGTCGTCAACTTGCCTGTCCAGAGCTGGAGGTGAACTCACTGAAAGGACAGGGGTCAAATGAAAAGGGCTTAAAGGGCATCAAAAGGCATAAGAAAGCTGAAGTGAACTACCTACCACCACTGACATTTGGTGCAACTGAGGATAGTTTGGAGAAGGAGCGATTGGACTTACTGAAGGAAATTACAAAGAAAAACAATGACAAGGTCATTGATGAGAAAATGGAAAGGTCTTTCTCTTATAGAATAACAGAAGTTGTCAAGCATTGCCCTGCAGTCCAAGACTTTATGGAAAGATGGCCTGCTCTCTTCTGTGAACCCCAGCTAATCCTTCTCTGTTTCTTTACCTGATGTTGAAATTGCTGTTTCATACAGTTCAATCAGCAGCACTATAAAACATACAGTGCATCCGGAAAGTATTCACAGCGCTACACTTTTTCCACATTTTGTTATGTTACAGCCTTATTCCAAAATGGATTAAATTAATTATTTTCCTCAAAATTCTACAAACAATACCCCATAATGACAACATGAAAGAAGTTTGTTTGTAATATTTGCAAATTTATTAAAAATAAAAAGCAAAAAAAAGCACATGTACATAAGTATTCACAGCTTTTGCCATGACACTCAAAATTGAGCTCAGGTGCATCCTGTTTCCACTGATCATCCTTAAGATGTTTCTACAACTTGATTGGAGTCCACCTGTAGTAAATTCAGTTGATTGGACATGATTTGGAAAGGCACACACCTGTCAATATAAGGTCCCACAGTTAACAATGCATGTCAGAGCACAAACTAAGCCATGAAGTCCAAGGAATTGTCTGTAAACCTCCGAGACAGGATTCTATCGAGGCACAGATCTGGGGAAGGGTACAGAAACATTTCTGCAGCATTGAAGGTCCTATTGAGCACAGTGGCCTCCATCATCCATAAATGGAAGAAGTTTGGAACCACCAGGACTCTTCCTAGAGCTGGCCATCCAGCCAAACTGAGCGATCGGGGGAGAAGGGCCTTAGTCAGGGAAGTGACCAAAAACCCGATGGTCACTCCGACAGAGCTCCAGAGTGTCTCTGTTAAGAGAGGAGAACCTTCCAGAAGAAGAACCATTGCTGCAGCACTCCACCAATCAGGCGTGTATGGTAGAGTGGCCAAACGGAAGCCACTCCTCAGTAAAAGGCACATGATAGCAAACCTAGAGTTTGCCAAAAGGCACCTGAAGGACTCTCAGACCATGAGAAACAAAATTCTCTGGTCTGATGGCCTGAATGGCAAGCATCATGTCTGGAGGAAACCAGGCACCAGTCATCACCTGGCCAATACCATCCCTACAGTGAAGCATGGTGGTGGCAGCATCATGCTGTGGGGATGTTTTTTAGTGGCAGGAACTAGGAGACTAGTCAGGATTGAGGGAAAGATGAATGCAGCAATGTACAGAGACATCCTTGATGAAAACCTGATCCAGAGCGCTCTGAACCTCAGACTGGGGCAAAGGTTCATCTTCCAACAGGACAACGACCCTAAGCACACAACCAAGATAACAAAGGAGTGGGCACAGGACAACTCTGTGAATGTCCTTGAGTGGCCCAGCCTGAGCCCAGACTCAGAGATCTGAAAATAGCTGTGCACCGACGCTCCCCATCCAACCTGATGGAGCTTGAGATGTCCTGCAAAGAAGAATGGGAAAAATGCCCAAAAGCAGGTGTGCCAAGCTTGTAGCATCATACTCAAAAAGACTTGAGGCTGTAATTGGTGCCAAAGGTGCTTCAACAAAGTATTGAGCAAAGGCTGTGAATACTTATGTATATGTGCTTTTTTTGTTTTTTATTTTTAATAAATTTGTAAAGATTTCAAACAAACTTCTTTCACTTTGTCATTATGGGGTATTGTTTGTAGAATTTTGAGGAAAATAATTAATTTAATCCATTTTGGAATAAGGCTGTAACATAACAAAATGTGGAAAAAGTGAAGTTCTGTGAATAGTTTCCGGATGCTCTGTATAACATAACTTATGAATTTTTGCAGTACTGGTAACCAGGAATTGTTTCACAATGTAATCATGATTGTTGCAGCACAGCAAATAATACATGTTGTGTTTTTTGTCTTTTCACCTTGTTTTTCAGATCAAAGAGGAGTTCAGAAGGATCACCAAAAATTCATCTGGAGCGAATGTTTTTGACCAAATTGGACTTTTACACCCCCAAACTGCAGCAGATTTTTGGGAGGAAAGACGACGTTTTTTAAAAATAAAACCCATGCTGGATTCTCTCAGTCAGGTAAAGTGTAATATTTATACATTTACAGTCAATGTATGTGGAGCTCTTCTCATTTTCCTAGAAGAGACATATCCGGCCATTACAGATGAGTAAACATCTACTTGTGTCCCTAACGTCTGCACAGTTTTGACTTTGTAGCAGGAAGTAATGGCGACTCTCCAGGTCATACACACATTTGTATTACAAATAAACAGTTCACTTCATAAGACTGCATACTATCTGTCTTTTATCTACTGTAGCTGTCACGTGTTTAAATAAATAACTTATTTCTGCTACATTGATTGCAGTGTACTTAACCTATTGACATGTTTTTAAAGGATGTCAACAAAGAAGCAGTCAAAGAGGACTACGCTGGGCATGTGATGAACATCTTTGTCCTTCATGGAAGTGCAGCACATGAAGGCCCCGCCAACCATGTCGATGTTTCGATAATCATCGAGGGAACTAAGGTGCTTGAAGATTGTGGCTATGTGGCCAAGGCTTGCCTTCTGCTCATGGGCTTTATCTAAGCTTTGAACTTAAGTTACCCATGACAGCTGAAATACACTTTCAAAGTGTTTCAGAAGCTCTTTCTTGAGCTGGATATTCTGAAGATGTCTCCAAAGGTCCTGTCTTTGCACCGCAAACTTCTTGCATGTTTGTATGAGAAGTTTCAGTAAGAAAGTATTACCTCTCATATGTTTCTGGCCCTATTTTGTTTTGTTCTAGATGTTCAGTGTAAAATCATTGGTCTCTGCTCTGATTTTTTTGTTCTTAAAGATCTAAGAAAGTGATGTGAGTGGTTGCACTCAAGTTTCTTTGGCAATTTGCTCTTTGAATTAATAAGAATTAAAATAATAAGTAATAATAATAGCTTTGACAATTTCATTGCATTTTATCAGATTTACTGGTTCATTATAAATGTTTTAACTAAAGTGTTTAAAATGTGTAGATCTCTTAAGGGACTTTAAACTTTGTGCCTTAACCCAGGGTAAGCCTTTCAGGAAAAGAAAATGTTTTATCTGTCATTGAATCAGACCGTATACTGTATTTTCTGATTTTCTTATTTGACCTACGGATTAACAATTTTTTAACTTTCAAACAAAAGTAGAACTGTAAATGACAAGATACACAAATATTTTTTGTAACCTTTAGTAGACAATTTTAAAGATCTAAAAGATGTGTGTAGGTGGATTTACATTTCTGGAACAATTGTCACTTTTAAGTTATGCTTTTGAAAATGTCCTTTTGGCATTTTGTCAGAGATTTACTGGTTGATGACTATAAATGTGTTACTAAAGTGTTTAAAATGTTGGATCAAAAGGTGTGAAACAGGAAGGAAAAATGTTTTAAAGAACTTAACCCAGGGTAATCCTTTCAGAAAAAATGTTTGGGCAGCACCAGTTTTGTGCAGTTTTTTGTCTGTCAATGAATCAGATTGTAATAAAAATAAATAAATAAAAGGTGCTGTTATTTAAAAGACTTTATTAATGTTCGTTTATGAAATTCTTTACCCCTAGTATTGACTAAAAACACAGAAAAGTAGATAAAATATTGTGTAGATATAACTTAAAATTATCTCATATAAATGTAAAGAAAATCAAGTAAAAACCACTGAAAATCTAAGCATTTTTAGTGGGTATTTGTAATAATAAGAAAAGCTAGTCTAAGTAAAAATTACTGTGGTGTAGTGAGTAAAATGTAGTGACAGAATCATAAAATGCCTAGTAAAGGTTACTTGAGTATTTCGATAGGAACAATTTATAAAAGTAAGTAGTGTTCACTTGAGAATATCCTCTGTAACATTTACTAAGAATTTCTGTGTGGAAATTGTTACCTAGATTGTTAAGTAGATTTTGCTACACATTTTTTCAGTGCACCTCTAAACATTAGCATTAGGTGATTCAAGTCTTGAATTTCATGTAAAATAGTAAATTTATTTCTTAATGTAATAAATATCCTAAACTCTGCTGATGGGGATTTTTTTATGAAAAAAAGTTACAAGAACAGAGTTGTGTTCAGAAATGAGTTTGTTGTCATTCATAGGCAGATTAAAAGCAATAATAAAACATGAAGCTTGTTGCTATGACATGCTGCTAGATGTAACTCTACTCTGTACTCTCTCTCTCTCAGCCTATATAACTGTGGGGGCACGACATCAAATAATTGAAATGTCAGCTTGAACTGGAAGACACAATATTATATAAGTTCTACATATACCTTTAAATGTATTTTTTTTCTTTGAAATAATTATTTGATAGGAAACTAGTTGAGGTGCTGATGACATGAAAAAAAATATTAAATTGCATTGGCAAGATGTAATAGTGGTATTTTTATGTAACATTTTTGTTGCCATTGGTTTGTGAAGGTTAAAATATTAATTTAACAGCTCAGTTTTGAGTTCACAATTACAATTTCAAATCTTTTTTCAATTTAATTACTTTCTGGACTCGGCCAAATTTGGCCATTAAGGACCCGGACTTAAGTCCAACTCTGCCCCTTTTGGACTCAATTGGTTAAGGACTTGGTCTCAACTGTGGTCTCAACACTATCATAAAGTCACCCAACATCAATGTGAAAGACTGGTGGAGAGCATGCCAAGATGCATGAATGCTGTGATTGTAAATCAGGATGATTCCACCAAATACTGATTTCTGAACTCTTCCCAAGTTAAAACATTATTATTGTGTTGTTTAAAAATGAATATGAACTTATTTTCTTTGCATTATTATATATATATAAAATCCAAGACCCACTTATCCTGAATGTTGACTCCACTCCACTCTTTCCACAGCTACTTCCTGTGTGTTGGTTTAGCCATGTGCTGATTTATGTGTTTGGATTACCCTACTGTTTTGTTTGCCTGTTGGACTGTTTTTCCATTACTAAACACTGCCTGTTTTATTGACCAAGATTGAGTCAGTCCATTACAGAATACCTTGCCTACCCCGAATCCAGGGGAAGTATCACATATTAGGGCAGCTTAACCAGAGCAAAATCCTACAAGGATTCCAAGCACAACTCCTCAACCTGTGCACTGCAAATGACCATTCAGTCCCTTCCGCCTACCGGAACTAAGCCAGTCAGATTCGTTCTTCTGGATAAGTTTGATGGGTCAGCAGAAAAATGAAAGGGGTTTCTACGCCAATGCCAGATATATTTTTCCAATCATCCCGAGAAGATATGACCAAGCGCTTGCTGATGATGACTACTCACGGGAAATGCTCTGTAATGGGCATCAGCAGTTTATGACATGTACACTCAGGTCCAGACCTCGTTTGAGTGTTTCTCAAAACAAATTATAGAAGTGTTAGAATAGTGCAGCAGCCGCCCAAAGCACATGGGACGATTGCTCTTGAAAGCAGCCTTTGTGAAGGACTAAAGCACAATTTACTTAACTTAAGCGGAACTAGCAAGCCGAGATGAGACTATGACCTCATCTGAAAATATGAATATGGCTGTGAAAGTGGACAACCTGATTCGTAATGATCCCCAATATAAACTCTCTCAAACCTCTTCACAACCCAGCATGACATTCAGTCATTCAGTTCCTGAACCCGTGCAAGTAGGATATACCGGTATACCAGAGTATCCTCAGAAGAGCGCCATTGACATCAGTGTGAGGGGCTGTGCTTCTACTGTGGACATTCTGGTCACCAATGTGCAGTATACCCCAATAAAACCAAGACTTCCAGCCAAAAAGTGAGTAAGAGCATTTCCCCCTTACCATGCTGGCAAAATTTCCATCTAACCTAATCATTGATTTTAATGGAAGTTCTATCCATGTTGCAGCACTAGTGGATTCCGGGGCAGCTGTTAATCTAATCCATTATGACCTCATCACTGAACTCAAGTTACCTACCTCACCATGCACCCCATCCATCAACATTACAGCTGCTGACAATAAGCCCATAGGAACAGGCATAACACAACAAACCATAGCACTCACAATCCGTATTGGTATTTTCCAGAGAGATGATCTCGCTGTACGTCCTATCTTCACCAAAGAATCCTATCATCCTGGGTCACTCCTGGTTAACCACACAAGATCCCAATATTTCCTGGGCACAAGCTGACCTCCTTCAGTGGTCAAGCTACTGTCATCAAAGATGCTTCCAATCCATGATAACTCTGCCATGTCTCTCCACAAGCATCGAAAGTCCTGACATTCAAGCTCTCACCCAGCATCCAGAGGAATATGCTGAATTCACTGAATTCAGTGTTCACCAAAGCCAAAGCAACCCAGCTCTTCCCTCACTTTCCTTGGGATTGGGTCATCCAACTCCTGCTCAATATGGCCCCTCTTAAAAGCAATATGGCCCCTCTTTTCCTTTATCATTTCCCGAGACCCAGGTTATGGAGAAATATGTCGAGCAGGCATTAGCCTCAGGCTTCATACATCCTTCCATGTCTCTGGTTGCAGCAGGATTCTTCTTTGTCAGAAAAAAGGATGACGGCCTCAGACCCTGCACTGACTACCGCAGCCTTAGTTCTGTAACAGTCAAGTATAGATATCCCCTGCCATTAGTCCCCTCAGCCCTGGAACAACTGCAAGTGGCCCAAATTTTCACCAAGCTAGACCTCAGAAGCGCATACAACCCCATCCAATTCTGAGAAGGAGACGAGTGGAAAACAGCTTTTCTCACCACCAGGGGGCATTATGAATACCAGGTAATGCCGTATGGCATAGCAAATTCACCAGCAGTCTTCAGTCATTCATAAACAAAATTTTCCATGACCTCCTAAACCAGTTCCGCATTGCCTACATAGACAACATCCTCATTTACAAAACACGAGCACAACACATTCAGCATGTGAAGACAGTTCTGAATTGATTACTCGAAAACCACCTGTATGTAAAAGGAAGAAGTGTGAGTTTCACACCACCAACACTACCTTCCTATGATACAATATCAGTCACCAAGAGGTGGAAATGAACCTGGCAAAAATCAAGGCAGTAAAAGAATGGCAACATCCAAATTACACTGGACTGACTCGGCACAAGCTGCATTTGACACACTCAAAACCAAGTTCACTAAAGCCCCTATCCTCAAACTCCCTGACTCAAACCTCCTATTCATTATAGAAGTTGATTTCTTGGACTGTGGGATAGGAGCCATGCAATAATCTATTAAGCAATATGTACCATGCTCACTCAAACAACGCATCACCCAGTGGGTGCACACTTCTCTCAGCAACAGACACCTAGGTATCCAATTCCCCATTTGTACACAGTCAAAAAACCCCAGAAAACTCCCCACTGGCCTCCTTGAACCGCTCCCCATTCTGCAGAGACCCTGGTCCCATCTAATGGTGGATTTTGTCAGATATCTCCCTAACTCAAATGGATTCACCACCATGTTTGTCACCATTGACAGGTTCTCCACATCATGTCATCTGGTTCCCCTCAAAGGTCTCCCCACAGCCATGGAAACCGCTAATGTCCTGTTTCACCATGTTTTCAGAATATACGGAATCCCAGAGGACATTGTGTCTGACCGAGGTCCTAAGTTTACTTCCAAAGTATGGCAGGCCTTTTGCAAACAGCTAGATATCAATGTCAGCCTCACCTCAGGCTACCATCCACAGACCAATGGACAAGTGCAAAGACTCAATCAAGACATCAGACGTTATCTGATATTTAAAAAAAAAATTATTTTATTTTTTTAGGTGGGCGGGTCTGTGCTCATGCCCGCATCCTCCACCAGTGAAGGGAAATAGCCCGTGGGGGAGGAGCACAGACACACAGGAGGCCATTTGTCAGGTGATAAGGGAAGTTTGCTTTTATTTTCTTTGTTTTTTGTTTTAGAGGTGAGGAGGTGTGTGTGTGGGTGTGTGTGGGTTTGTTTGCGGCTGGCGTTGCAGAGTTCTTCCAGGGGCGTGTCAGAGCTTCCCGGAAGCGTGAGGGCTTTCACGTGCCATCAGGCAACGGCGTGTGTGTGTTCAGCGAGCAGCGGCCTCGTCTGGGTCCGAGTCGTCTGTAAGAGAGAACACACACACGCACAGTGAGCGAGAGAGAGAGGGCGATTAGAAAATGCCAAAAGTCAAACAATTGACGGGTATTGGGGAGAAGCAACGCGCACATGTCACACAAGATACTTCTCTCTGGATGAGCGGAAGAGTGGCCTCTTATACTCTTCCCTCGTCTGCTGGATAGTGGATTTTCTCAGATCGGTGCACCAATCACCGGCCGGAGGTGTGTCGGTGGCTCTGCCCTACCGTCACGTGTTTTCTGGTCGCCGTCGGTTTTGACACGGGGCAGTCCCTTCTGTGCCGCGCAGGCTGTCGGTCTGTCCCGACAATATATATATATATATATATATATATATATATATATATATATATATATATATATATATATATATATAGGACATGCCAACATTTATTAAAAGTTATGAGTCTAAGATTAAATGGAGGGGAGGGTCAGCAATCATAGCCTAAGAATTTTATAACCCAGGGAAATTGCTGTCGTTGAATGTTCATGGATATTCTCTAAGATTGTGTTATTCAAAGTCAGAATATCTATACCCCGAAGCTTAGAATGAAAGTGAAATTCCTATGAAAAATTTACAATCCTAAAAGAGCTATTGAACAGAACAATGAAATGTACTGCAGCGATATATTGAGATGTACTGCAGCGACATAGTTTTTTCGCTGAGGTAGTTTATCAAAACAATGTAATACAAATGATTCTGATTAGCCAATCCACCTACCTGCATATTTTTGGACAGTGGAAAGAACCTGGAGAATCAGGAGGAAACCTATAGGGGTAACATGCAAAACTCCACGCATAATAATAATAATAATAATAATAATAATTATTATTATTATTATTATTATTATTATTATTATTATTATTATTATTGTTGTTGTTGTTGCTGCTGTTGTTTTTATATGTCATCATGACAGAAAAATGAGCGAATAAATTATAAATTCAGATGTACATATAGAGCTTTGTAAATCTCGTTATAGACTGCTCTTCAGTTTGCAGTTACAGTATCTCACAAAAATGAGTACACCCCTCACATTTTCGTAAATATTTGATTATATCTTTTCATGTGACAACACTGAAGAAATGACACTTTGCTACAATGTAAAGTAGTGAGTGTACAGCTTGTGTAACAGTGTAAATTTGCTGTCCCCTCAAAATTACTCAACACACAGCCATTAATGTCTAAACCACTGGCAATAAAAGTGAGTACACCCCTAAGTGAAAATGTTCAAACTGGGCCCAATTAGCCATTTTCCCTCCCCGGTGTCATGTGACTTGTGAGTGTTACAAGGTCTCAGTTGTGAATGGGGAGCAGGTGTGTTAAATTTGGTGTCATCGCTCTCACACTCCCTCATACTGGTCACTGGAAGTTCAACATGGCACTTCATGGCAAAAAACTCTCTGAGGATCTGAGACTGAGCTGCAGCACGTGGCCAAGACCATACAGCGGATTAACAGGACAGGTTCCACTCAGAACAGGCCTCGCCATGGTCGACCAAAGTAGTTGAGTGCACGTGCTCAGCATCATATCCAGAGGTTGTCTTTGGGAAATAGACGTATGAGTGCTACCAGCATTGCTGCAAAGGTTGAAGGGGTGGGGGGTCAGCCTGTCAGTGCTCAGACCATACGCCGCACACTGCATCAAATTGGTGTGCATGGCTGTCATCCCAGAAGGAAGCCTCTTCTAAAGATGATGCACAAGAAAGGCCGCAAACAATTTGCTGAAAACAAGCAGGCTAAGGACATGAATTTCTGGAACCATATACTGTGGTCTGATGAGAACAAGATAAACTTATTTGGCTCAGATGGTGTCAAGCGTGTGTGGTGGCAACCAGGTGAGGAGTACAAAGACAAGTGTGTCTTGCCTACAGTCAAGCATGGTGGAGGGAGTGTCATGGTCTGGGGCTACATGAGTGCTGCCAGCACTGGGGAGCTACAGTTCATTGAGGGAACCATGAATGCCAACATGTACTGTGACATACTGAAGCAGAGCATGATCCCCTCCCTTCAGAGACTGGGCCGCAGGGCAGTATTCCACCATGATAATGACCCCAAACACACCTCCAAGACGACCACTGTCTTGCTAAAGAAGCTGAGAGTGAAGGTGATGGACTAAACCCTATTGAGCATCTGTGGGGCATTCTCAAACGGAAGGTGGAGGAGCACAAGGTACACTCATTACTTTACATTGTAGCAAAGTATAATTTCTTCAGTGTTGTCACATGAAAAGATATAATCAAATATTTACAAAAATGTGAGGGGTGTACTCACTTTTGTGAGATACTGTATGTCTATAATCTGGAAAAGCCCTGAATCCACTGTTTTGGCTATCACGGTTTCACTTAAATGAAAAAAAATAAATTGAAAATTCCAGAAATACAGTAAACATTAATAATTTAAATTGCATGCTGTTCTGAGTAACATGATGAAATCTCATGTGGCATGTTTTTGCCCTGGGTGATAACGTTTTATTTTATTATTAGTTATTGTCATCAATGTCTTATTATGCATAATTTATAAGTACTTATCACATATGAGTCATCTGTCCCTATGTTTCAAAAACAAATTTACCTTGTTTACATCTTTAGCTGAAATGATGCATGTGTCCATGTGTGGATATGACCTAGAGATATGATTGTTGATGGTTTACAAAGAAAAACTGTCCTTCTTAATATTCATATTTACATTTACATTTATTCATTTATTCATCAATCCAAGTAATGCTACTATACAAGACCATTAATTGAGCTCTAGAAGAAGCAAAGTGCATAGAGTAGAAGTGTAAGAGCCAGAGTAAGTTTTTTTTTTTTCCCCCAGGTGTTCATGGAAGAGGTGGGTCTTTAGCTATTTTTTTAAAAAGAGTTTTTGGAATTTAATATTTAATTTTGAGGAGTTTAATTTGGATGTGTTATTACATAATAATAATGTGTGTGTTTGTATGTACAGTCCCCTCTGTAAGTATTGGAGCTTCTAAAATTCTTTAGTTTTACAATACTTTTGGGTTTGAGAGAAAAAGGTCAATATGAGATGATAGAACAGAATTTCAGCTTTAATTTACAAACTGTTGGATTTTTATTTTGTGTTGCTTTTCCAGGTTTGTAAGACAGCCTCTTTAAATTGATGTTTGTTTTGTGGGGGGTTTCCCTTCAGTTCCCTCTTCAGGGGGTGAAATTCATGCTCAATTTGGTTAAGGTCTTTTGATTGACTTGGCCAGTCTAAAACCTTCCACTTTGCCCCCTGATGAAGTCTTCCATTGTGTCGGCACTATTTTCTGTGTCTTTAGCCACTTTTCCACCAAAATTAGACAGAAAAAAAAAATCCCAGGAACTTTTTTCAATTGACCATTTGGTTCTCCCAGACATTTGTTGTTTGAGTTTCCATCGCGGTCTATAGTTCCAGGAAGATTAGGCAAATTAGTCTGGTGACTGCACTTCACAAGCCCTTGGTGAAGATATGAAGCCTTGAAGAATGCTACAATCAAACTGATTATTGACACAAAGTAAGCTGATTTTAATGATGTAATAATGTAAAGTGTTTGCTAAAGTGTATGCAAAGTGTTCCATAAAAACACATAGCAGGCTCTTATTGGAACACAAACCTTTGAACAGTAACAGAAGAGTTTGCTACAACCAAATAGGTGCTCTAGTGGTTAGGACAGGGCACTCTCAGAATTGCTGCCAGTGTTTGATTCAGTCACGGAATAATTTTTTTTTTACCTTTGGATAAAGATTAGTTTTTTAATTTCTTAAATCTTTTTTAATTCTTAATGACACTGCAACAACAAGCATGGAGGAGATTCTAGCTCTGTTGCTGTTGATTATGATGTATTGCTTTGCTAAAGAGGTAATTTGGAAAATGCTGGAAAAGAGATGAGCAGTGGTAGTAAAGCGAATTTAAAATGCTCATAATGCTAGACTAGTAAACAAATAGATTTTATCAGCTATTGCTGAGATGACTGAGACGAACATGCACACAAGCTTCTCTCTGCACTGTTTTCCTGTGTGAACAATGCCCAGCTCGCTTAACCCCCTTTTCAAGTATACTTTTTCATCATGGGTCGCTGTTTCCAGTTTCTGCTGTAGTGCATCCTCAGCATAAATACTTGTTAAGGCCTGAACCTCGTTGTTGGTCCATCGGTCGAATTTTTAAAGAAAATCAGTTGTGTTGATTCAAATTGCAATAAACAACTGTTACTGTATGCACTGCAACAGATTTTAAAAATGGTGGTTGAAAAAGCAATGCTGCGTGCACTCAACTAATCAGCATGTTCAGCACCCCCCAAAGTTCCTGGCTTTTGAAAAAGTACCACCTCCCATATTTGCAAGGGCTAAATATTTTACCTGGAACTTAAATGAGACCCTGGTCCCTGCGGGGGAAACACAATGAGTACCTCCAAAAGTCCCTTGTTCCTGGGGAAAGTTCCTGCGGTGGAAAAGCGGCAATGGTCTTGCTGCATGATGAAGTTTCTTCCAATAAGATTGGGTGCATTTCTTTGTAAATTGGAAGACAGATACACCAAGTGCTGGTGTATGTCTGCACATCTGCCACTTTCGATAAGGAAGCAAAAACCATTAGTCAGACGGTTCCAACTTCCTTTGTGGTTACAAGGTCGTAGCAGGTGTGGAGACATCTCTAAAGATAATAACATGTTTTTCTCAGCACAAGTTCAGCATGAGTTCAAAATGAGTTCAGTGTAAGTTCAGAACATTCTGTACTTCTCGAGGCTAGATAACATGACCTTACATGGCCCGATATACAAGGGCAGGAACAGGAACTTTATAAATTTTTCTCACAAGAAAAAAGACCCTTCTAGCACACAAATTCAAACTATAAAATCA
The DNA here is from genome assembly GCF_001660625.3 of Ictalurus punctatus. Classification (NCBI taxonomy): domain Eukaryota; kingdom Metazoa; phylum Chordata; class Actinopteri; order Siluriformes; family Ictaluridae; genus Ictalurus; species Ictalurus punctatus. Next base: position 6,575,923 of record NC_030443.2, read on the forward strand.
ATTTAGCTATCTGACTTATTTTTTAGAAAAATAAAACAGCTGAACTCAGGAAGACTGAATTCCAATGAGGAAGGTTTATTAGCAGTCAGAAACACAGCAAATCCCAAACTGGTACCCGTAATACATTAAGATGTAGCTTGCACCAAAGCAATAGTGGTTCACAGTCTCTTTATATACTCTTCAGGCATGTCATCATATCTTACAACCAATCATACACAGTTCCCCTTTTTGTACATCCAATCTCAATCTTCCACACGTATACCAGTTGCATAATTTTCCATTATCTTCAATAGGCCCCAAGTTTCCCCATTTAGTGCAGCCATAAATTTCCCATTGTCTTTATATTGGTTTACTATTCTCACACAAACATCTGTATTTGTGTCATTGCAGTAAGGGCCTATATGTTCTCCCACTGTTTTCTTCCTCTTTATTTATACTTGAGGCCTTTTTCCCACCATAGATGAGTGAGTTGAATTACCTTTACATTTCCTACTGTGAGCCTGTACCATGGGTGAGTCAACTTTTCCCATGTTACCTGTATTCTGTACTGTGTACTTATGGGCTCTCATGACATTTTATGAGCTTTTTATGGTCAGGCTTGCACTCTTAACGGTTCCTACATTTCATGTGTTTTCTTAGGCTAGATTAAACTTAAGGTTAAACTCCATCAATCCTGGTCCATACATGTAGAAATCTGGGCCACCTCTGAGTGGGCCTTCCATGAAGAAGAAAAGAACTGATGCATCTACTCAAATCTGCTTTGCAGGGCTTCCCATAAAGAAGAAAATAACAGATGCATCCACTCAGACACGCTTTACAGCATCTTGGGGTACACAGACTCCCATGTACCCAATTGCATCAAAGTGTACTCAGGCCTCTCTAATTCCCTCTAGGGTTAATAAAAGAACAATGTGTTCCATGAAATGTTACATGAAACCATTGGTTGTAAAAAAGTAATGCTCCTTTGTGTATTCTTTATCAATCCTGCTTCAAACTAGTTTCTGTGAGTGTTTTTTTGACTGCTCATGTGTGTATTCTCTTATCAGTTTGATGGCTCATGCATGTTGGTGCCTTCTTATCAATTCAATTTTATTTTATTTGTATAGTGCTTTTAACAGTGGACATTGTCTCAAAGCAATTTTACAGAAACATATATCCACAGGATACAGATTATAAGTGAGTGAATTTATTCCTATTGAGCAAGCTGGTGGTGACGGGGTTAGGGTTAGCAAGCTGCTGGCTTGCTCCTTCAGATGATATGAGGAAGAAACCTTGAGAGGAACCAGACTCAGAAGGGAACCCATCCTCATCTGGGTAACAACGGATTGTGTGAAAATGAAGGAAAGCTCATTATGGTTTTTATATGTAGTCTGTTTTGTTGAACTAATCCACTGTTCACTAAAGGAGACTTGAGTGCACAATGGTATGTGGTAATTGCAGTCCTCAGGCCATAGCAGCACAGCAACCATAGTCCCAGCAACCACAGCCAAAATGTCCATGTGAAATTGAGGTCCAAATCTACTTCCATGGTACTTCAAGCGGCACCATCCTCAGCAATCTCCAGGTTGCACTGCTTGGGGTCGTCATCAGTAGCAGAATGTAGCATCCAGTTGATGAGAGCTGGCATCTCCATAATATCATATGTAGCTTGACAGAAGGAGAGAGAGAGGTAAAGAGAAGAGGAAATTGTTAGGTATGCTCACTATCCCGTAAAGAATAAGACTGTGTACTTTCTGTAAACGAAAATCTACTCGTGGTAAGTTTGAATAAACAAATGTTTTCAGCCTGGACTTAAACACAGAGACTGTGTCTGAGTCCTGAATTGGAAGGCTTTGTAAGAGAAAGCTCTTCCCCCTGCTATAGCCTTCACCATTCAAGGCACCAACAAATAGCCTGAACCTTTTTATCGAAGTAGGCATGGTGCATCATAAAAGACTATAAAAAGATTGCGCAGGTACTGTGGCACAAGACCATTCAGTGCTTTATAGGTCAATAGTAGTATTTTATAATCAATGCGAAATTTTACTGGCAGCCAGTGCAGTGTGCATAAGCTAGGGGTGATGTGGTCATACTTTCTGGTTCTAGTAAGGACTCTTGCAGCTGCATTCTGGACTAACTGGAGCTTGTTTATGCATCTACTGGAACATTCAGACAGTAAGGCAGCCTAAAGGTGACAAAAGCATGAACTATTTTTTCTGCATCATGTAGTGACATTATTATTATTTTTTCTTAGGAATATTTCTTAGATGAATGAAGGTTATCCTAGTAATATTATCTACATGAGCCTCAAATGAAAGACTGAGGTCAATAATCACAAAAAGGCCTTTTACTGCTTCACATGATGAAACAGAAAGACAATCCAGGGTTACTATGTAATCAGAAAGCTTACTTCTAGCTACATGTCATCCTAGTAGAAGTACTTCTATCTTGTCAGAATTAAGTAGAAGAAAGTTAATAAGCATCCAATGTCTAATGCCCTTTACACATTCCTCAACTTTATTAAGCTGTTGTCCGTTGTCTGGCTTTGCTGGGACATTCAATTCTATGTTTCATCAGCACAACAGTGGAATCTAATTTCATGTTTATGAATAATTTGACACAGAGATAGCATATATATATATATATATATATATATATATATATATATATATATATATATATATATATATATATATATATATATATATGAATCAGTGGGCCTAAAACAGAACTTTGTGGAACACCAAATTTTAACTTGATATGTGTGCAGAAGTCACCATTTATATTGACGAACTGATAGCAATCGGGCAAATAAGACCTGAGCCAGAAGAGGGCCGTTCCCTTAATGCCAACAACATTTTCTAGTTTACCAAGGAGAATAGTATGATCTATAGTATCAAAAGCTGCACTAAGGTCAAGTAACAGAAGCAAGGAGACACAACCGATCAGAGACCGGTAGTAGGCAATTTACCACTTTAACCAGCGCTGTCTCTGTGCTATGATGTGGCCTAAATCCTGACTGATACATTTAATGAATGTTATTCCTATATAGGTAGGAGTATAGCTGCTGTGCTGTAACCTTTTCTAATAAATTGGTGATAGAGGGGAGATTTGGTATTGATCTATAGCTGGACAGTTGACAGGGCTCGAGGCCTTAACAGTGGCTTTTTTAATCATGATAAAAAAAATTGATAACTGCTAGTTTAAATGATTTAGGTACATAGCCAGTGCTAAGGGAAGAATTGATTTTTAGAAGGGGTTTGATTACTCCTGGAATTATCTGTTTGATTTAACATGTAGGTAAGGGAACTAGTATACTGTAGGAGGTCAGATTAATACTATTTAGATGTCCGCTCATGCTTGCCCTTTTCTAAAAAGTACTTTGTTTCGTCCCCTTAGATAGTAACACTTAATTATAGCAATGTTATTTCTAGTCACAGGTCATGACCACTAAAATTTACAGAGATAGACCACTAATATCTGAGTTAAAATTAGCTTTATATAATCATGCGATAGTTTCCTATGTCCACTTAAGTAGAAAATATTACAATAACCAGAGGTTTAGACTTCATCCTATTTAGACTTGATCGATCAACTTAATGTTGTTCTAAATGGAAATTCCATATTGAGCCTGTACACTAAACTTAATACCAAGTTGTTAGCCTGGATTCTAAAATCTCAGTTAGCATGCCCCAGTGCTGCACCTAAACCTGGATTTTAGCCTGGACAAACCTGGTCACAGATTTGCGGCAACAAGGACTTAACATAATCTACTAGATATAATAATTTCAGAATAAGTCAGAATATAATCAAGTCTAATAATTTATTTAACCAGGTATGAACACATTCAAATCCAATAATACCAATAGTAATAAGAAGAAATAATTCCATTCAGCAGTACATTACCAATCAAATTCAAAACATAATGATACAACATAAAAAAGTCAAACCATGCATACCTGTTACAGAAAAATTATACACAGTAATCATGTGGGAGATCTGTCTACAGATTCCCTGAATATTTGGACAGCTCTCCCCTAAATACCCAGATGCTCTTTGGGTCCACCAAATAGTGTTGTTTTTAATTATAATGTGATGTTTGTGGCAGGATGTACCTTATTTACATACAGGAGGTAATTTGAGTGAGGGACCCTGGGAGGTTGTGCCTTTAACGGCATGCAATATTTTTATTTTAACTGCTGTTGAGGGAATGAGACCATATTTTCCAAATGTACTGAGACCTTTTATATAGTATATCAAACATGTATTGTCAACATCTTATTCACATCAAAACATGTTATGCAGTGCATATAGACCTTGGGTGTGTTTAAGGTGATCTTGACACAGAGCGACAAGGGTGTAAGGAGAGGAAGAAGGAAACAATGTAGTGACGATCTCCTAGTCTCCTAACTCCTATTTCTGATGGAGATTAAAATTTTTAAGGTGATTTCAATACAGAGAAAAAGAAGGGTGTGGGGAGTGAGGAAGCAAATTCTGTGGGAGAGAGTTCAAGTGTTAATTCCCATGAGAGTCCTTTTTCCTCAGAGATCAGTGCTCTCCAGGTTCAAAATCTTGGCACCAGCCTTACATGGGTGAAATACACAACCAAACCTATGCTTTATTCACAGGGCCTGTGCTACTTTCTGGGCTACTCTGTTCATAAAGTTTGCACCGTTGTCTGAACTAATTTATAGGTTATAAGGTATAACTTCTCTGCACAGGAAATTCACTACTGTATCTGCATCAGCATGTGCTGTTGGGTGCACTTCCTCCCATCTACTGAATCTGACCATCAGGTGTTGAAATGGCCTGTCTGGTTGTGGGATGTGTCCTATCGGAGCTGTGAAATTTTTCCTAATGTTGTGTTGTGCACATATCATGGGACATATAAATGGAGTCCGCCAGGCTCTTTTGAGACTTTTTTACCACTTCTCCCCTTGCGCAATGGCCGAAACATGAGCAGTCCTAATCAATGTGGGCAACAAGGACAATGGAGCTACAAAATGTCCCCCTGGCCCTCGTCAAAGTCGGTTCTAATATTCTTCCTCGCTCCAATTTCTTTCCAGCATGTGATTTCATGGATTGAGGCTGCATTTTGTGTTTCAGCTAAGGATACTAAGTTCATCTCTGGAGGAGGCGTGTTTCTGGTACAGAAACTGGCTTAATATCAGTACGCTGTAAGGCTGCCTGTTTGGCAGATTCATCTGCTGCCGCATTCTATTTAGTGGCAAATGTGGCATCTGATTTATGTTCAGCACATTTGACAATAGCCAATTTCGATGGTAACATTATAGCATGCAACGTTCAGAAATGGCTTGAGCATGAGTTACAGGTGAGCCATCTGCTCCATGAAAGCCACGCTGTACCCAAAATGGACCGTATAAATGGCACACTCCATGTGCTGAATCGGTATAAATTGTACAAGATTTTCCATTTGCTAGTTTACAGGCCACTGTTAAGGCCTTAAGTTCTGCCAATTAGACTGAGCAAGGTTGACTGATGGGTAGGGCTTGGACAGTAACGAATGATGAAAGGTCCAGGCTAGGAGCCATGATTGCATAACCTGATACATTCCCATCTGTCCCCCTATAACATGACCCATCTTCAAAAAATGTCAGAGTGGAATGTGATAGTAACTGATTCTCAAGATCTTGACATGACATTAAATATTTGTTAGAAGTAATGTGAAAGTCATGTGGCTCTCCCTCTAATGGAGTTGTCATTCTATCTGCTGGATTTACTGACTGGCACCTTTGGATTGTCAATTCTGGTGGAGAGAGTATTACATCATATCCTGTCTCACATGCATAAGTAATTACAAATGCTGTGCTTGTTAGAAGCATGTGCAAGGCATTGGTGGTGTATAAGATAGTGGGTTGGCCCACAGTAACTGCAGAAGCTTTTTGATAAGCGAAGGCTGTTGCCGCTAATCCATGGTAACATGCCAGCATACCCTGTTCTACATCGTTGAGGGCAGTATTAAAGTAGGCAACAGGCTGTTTACTTGGACCTTGCTGCTGGGTTAACTTGGCATTGGCGAACCTATGCTTTTCAGAGACTGAATGAAAAGGCTTGCTATAATCAGGTCCAGCCAAAGCTGGGGTGGAACAATGATCACTTTTTAACATTTAAAATGGTGCTAAGGCCTCTGGTGTCCAAACAAAGGACACGTTTTCTTTCCTCTGGTCTGCCACACATATTAAAGCCGTGAAGGGGCCATTTTTAGTGTGAAGTCACAGATCCATTTTCTACTATAGCCTACCATCCCCAAAAAAGAAAGCATTTGTCTTACCATTTGAGGTTTTGGGGCAGTTCTTATGGCTTCTACATGGGCTGGGGCAGGAGATCTACTTGTTCCATGCAACATCCTGCCCAAGTATTCCACTTCTTCTTTACAAAACTTCAATTTGTCCCTACTTACTTCATGACTATTTTCTGAAAGCATTGTAAGGACCTTAAATGAATCCACTCTAAATCTGCTCTTTGGTCAAACTACAAATCAACAGATCATCCACGTACTGAATCAATGTACTTGCGAAGCCAAATCTGCTGCTAACATGCGGTTAAAAATAGATTGACTTTCACAGTACCCTTGAGGGAGGCATGCATATGTATATTGTTGTCCCTCATAGGTAAGTGCAAACAAATCCCTTGAATCAGGGTGCGGTGGTATACTAAAGAAAGCTGAACACAAGTCTAGTACTGTGTACCACTTTGTATCTTTAGGGATGTTTGACAAGAGGATGTGAGGGTCATACACTATTTGTGCCTCTGTATGTACAATTCTGTTAAGTGCATGTAAATCATGTAAAGTCTCCATTTTTCAGAGTTGGGCTTCCTAACATGAAATATGGGAGTATTACATGGGCTTTTGTTTGGAATCAGTACCCCTGCTTCCAGGAGCCCCTATATTGTAAGCCTGATTCCTTCCCTAGCCTGTGTAGTCATTGGGTATTGTTTCTGATAGGGTAACCTGACATTAGTTTTAACCTCTATTTTCGCCTGTCTTGCTGATTTGACTATCCCTACATCTGTCTCGTGTTTTGTGAACAATGTGTCAGGCACACTTTTCAGCAAGGTTTAATCTTCCTATGAGCTTCTGTTGTGAGTACTGCTGTATGTAGTGACAACAGCATGTGCCTCTTTATCTGTGTGTAGCTATCATGCTATCTACTCCCTTTTGTGAAATTCTTGTGTACTTGTTGACTGGTGAAATGTGTAGATATGGATTATTAGCAGATTTCCACTCCCTAAACTGTGCTGCCTCTTTAACCATAGGCCCTTAATCTTTGGACTGAGGGATAGAGGGATGTGTGGGGCATCTTTCGGCACGTGGTGCCAGTCCTTTAGGTCATTTTAGGTCATAAAGAGTACCATGGCAGCCACTTCTTGTCATCCTATTACAACATCTGTTGTCATCACCTCAAATTGTCTTTGTTCCGTTATCTCATTCCACATCTGCCCGTACTCTTCATTTTTACTGTCTTGATCAAAGTACATTGTACAGTGCAGTCTTTCTTGTCTTTCTGCAGTATGGATGCATTGCTAGCTAGCATTTTAGATAGCATTTTTTCAGTTCAAATGAATCTGGATCAGTATCTTCCAGCCAGTACACTTTCAGTAGGTGCTATCCTACTGAGGTTTCATCTGGAAAGGTTACCCACAGTCCTGTGGGACTGCAATGTATTTTTTTGCTGCTAGTTTGTACAGAAGATCTCTGCTGAGTAGGTTCACTGGGGACTTTGGTGAGTACAGAAGTGGTGTCACCATTGTGATGTTTTCAACTGTTAGAATTTGGGGCTCTGTGAATCTCAGTACTTGTGTTGTTCCCAAGAAGCCAATGTTTTTTATCGAGTTGTAAGAGAGAGGGAGTCCAGAGCCTTCCTGGCCTATACATGAGAATGTGGCACCTGTGTCTATCATAAACGGGGCTGGTTTCATGCCATTGATAGACACAATGACTGTTGGTTCTTATCTTGGATGCAGTGTGGTAACGTACTGCATGTTCTCCCCCTCTGGCTTCTCTGGGCATCTTCAACTCCAGTTGGCTTTGGGTCCTGACTAGGGTCTTGCCACTGGTTTGGGTGTGTAGGTTCTCATTGCTGGTCTCTATATTCTGGCTGCCCTTGCTGTTTGTCCCACGGGCAAACCTGGCAATTCCTCTTGGTATGTCCTTTCTCTCCACATCTCTCACATTCCGGTGAGTTGAACGCTGCATTTGGTGACCTGCCCCTACAGTCCTTCCCTTCCCCTGAAGGTAGCGGTATCCACAGGATTTCCCAAACAACTGCCAGTGCAGTCCGGTTTTTCCTATAAAAACAGCACTTTCCACAGGTTTTAATAGTACTGAACTATCCATAACAGACCTGCCACTCTAAAGACAGCGGTATCCACAGGCTTTTAATCACTACCCTTAAACCTGTCCATGACAGACCTGTCCTTTCCTGAGAGAACAAACAGCGGTATCCACAGGTAGGGTCTACTCCCAACCTGCCAGTGACAGACCTGTCCTTCCCTAAGAGGAAAAACAGTGGTATCCACAGATGGGAGTTATCTGTCGTTAGACATAGGTGTGCACACACATTTCATCACTATGTACTCTACTATGTAGGTATGCTCTACACAGACCTGTTTGCAAACATATGTCCCCTTCTCAATCTAGTCTATACATTCTACAAAAAATGCAATTTTTCCCGTTAAATTTTAGTTTGCAATATGTTAGGTTCTTTTAAGGAAGGTCACAGAACTGATCCGTCCCAAAAGCGCCCCCCCCTCACAGATCACACAAAACTACTGTAGAATCTTTGATTTAATAGGTGTTCTGCTTACCTTTTCCTATGGTTGGCCAAAGTTGTCTGGTCTGGATGACGGAGCTGGTCCCCTCCGTCAGGGTCTGGGGTACCCGTTGAACCCTCCTGGCTGGCTCGCCCAAACAATGCAGGGTATTTTGCTTCTCCAACCTACACTGACCCTACTATCTCACAAATTCAAACTATAAAATCAATTAAGCTATCTGACTTATTCTTTAGAAAAATAAAACAGTTGAACTCATGAAGACTGGATGCAGATGAGGAAGGTTTATTAGCAGTCAGCAAATAACCCAAACTGATACCAGGAATGCATGCCACACGAAGTTGTAGCTTGCACCAAAGCACCAAGCTTCAGGCATGGCAGAATATTTAACTTCAACCAATTATACACAGTTCCCCTTTTATACATCCAGTCACAATCTTCCACATGTATTCCAGTTGCATAAGTTTCCATTATCTTCAATAGATCTCAAATTTCCCCATTTAGTGCAGCCATAAATTTCCCATTATCTTAATCTTGGTTTATGGTCCGCAAAAAATAGGTTAGTATGCAACCAATTTTAGATCTGCGTTATCTGAACTGTACTCTTCGGACATACAGGTTCAAGATGCTGACACCGAAACTTATCGTTCCACAGATTCAGTTTGAAGACTGGTTTATGACGATAGATCTAAAAGGTGCATATTTCCATATATCGCTAGCTTTATCACCTCGCACTTTCACAAAGTGCATGGATGTGACTCTGGCTCCATTGTGACTCCAGGGCATCCGTGTACTGAACTACCTGGACGACTGTCGAGATGTCATTCTCGCCCACATGAAGAGCTTGAGGCTCAGGTTGAACCTCAGAAAAGTATGCTTCCCCAGTGCAGTGGTCAACTTTTCTATGGGTTATATGGATTTTACTACGATGAGGGCGTTTCTATCCCCAAAATGGGTCAATCCTATCAACACTGAGCAAGATAAAGCTGGAATTGGGAGACTATTGGAGCTTATGGGCCTTCTGCACAGGAGACCGTTCAGTGGTGGCTGAGAAGTTGGGGGTTTTGTCCAAGGACGAAACCTCTGAGAGTAAACGGTTTCACACGGCAATGCCTACCTGCTCTGAGAATTTGAGTGTCCCCGGTTTTTAGCCTTGGGTCACACTCTAGGGGTGTCTCCTTAGCACAAGACGGTAATGACAGACACCTCCCTCACGGGCTGGAGCGCTGTCTTAGACCTTTCTGTGGTCCTGGGAGGTCTGTCAGGGAGAAGCTTCTGACTCTAAAGGTAGCTCTTCTGCTGGCCCTGACTTCTCTCAAGCAAGTAGGAGATCTACAAGCTTTGATGGCGACAGTAGAGGTGATGCTTTGTCAACGCAGCACATCTCTAATTGGATAGTGGAAGCAATCTCTATTGCTTATCAGATGCGCCTTCTCCCTACCCCTCTGGGCATAAGGGCTCATTCCACTAGGGCGGTTGCCTCCTCAAAAGCTGTGTCCAAAGGGGTATCTTTACAGGATGTGTGTTGTGCTGCAGGGTGGTCTACGCCACACACATTCATTCGTTATTAAAGCCTGGATATTCATTCCACCCTGGGCTCGAGTGTCTTGCAGTGACCCTCGGGCTTGGGTCTTTTTGAACAGGCCGTACCCTCGATATGACAGAGTGGGTATTCTCGTTCCCATAGTGTTATGCTAAATGCAACATTGAAGTTCCCTTTGAAAGGGAACATCTGGGTTACTCATGTAACCCTGTTCCCTGAGAAGGGAACGAGGAAATACGTAGCTTTGTCATACCAAGGCAGGCCTGTGAATTGCGTCTATACTACAGATTCACAGGTGCCATATTTATATCACACGACACGCTTAATTGCCACGTCACCTGATCATAGCAGGCCTATAAATTGTTATGATTTTACACAAGCTTCCGATGCCAGTCGCGTGCGAGAGGCACTCCCATGTTATGCTAAACGCAAAGTCTCGTTCCCTTCTCAGGGAACAGGGTTACATGTGTCAACCAGATGATTTTCTCTCTTCTCTCAGCTTCAAAATGGCTTGTTTTTCTCACATAGACAGCTCTCTGGGCTTTATGTTGGTTTATCTTTTTTAACAACAAATGCTCAAACCAAGAGTAGACATTCAGAGCTATTCATTCTTTAAATAATCAATTTAACAGGGCACACCTTGTAGCAAGAAACACCAGTCAGTCACGGGTTTCAAAATTTTTGATCATTTGAAAAAAATTGGGTGGGTGTAAACAAAATGTGCCATGCTCTATGTTGTTTAACACATCTAGTAAATATGAAAAAAAACGAAAAAAAATAAAGCTGAAATTCTGTTCATTCATATTTATCTTATGATCTCAAATCCAATGAAAAGCAAAAAAGATAGTATTGGACTTGCCATTCCAGTACTTTCGGAGAGGACTCTATGTGGGCTGCATTTTATCATCTTTGTCTCTACCAATTCCTACCTATTAAAAATGTATGAACTTCAATTTAAAAATAAAATGTATTTTTTGCAAGAATGGAAGCCTGTGATACAGGATAATAAATCTGAGAATAATAAAGAGCATTATTGGCTCTGCTCTCTGAGTGCTATGGCTTTTTTGTCTCCATTGTTAACCAAAGTGATGCAGTCAATCATGGACATCTGTGAGTATTTTGCTTTAATGCAGTGTCCTCACCATAAAAACAAGCTGTAGCTGTTGTGAGATAGGCAGTGACTTAGATAAAGGAGTAAGGACTGGCAATTACTAAATTTTACGGACTGAAGATCGGACACTCTTACTTATTTTTTTGTTATTCATTTATATCAAAACACTGTTGAATTTGTCAGAAGGTGCTGATTAATTTTCCATAACAGCACTGTTGTGACACTAGTGCCAGCTGCAATTCAAATCACACGTTTATATATCCATGAGATTGTTGTAACACAAGATTATTTCTTTAGTAGCAGCTAATTCACAGGGATTTGTATGGCAGGTGTGCCACATAATTTAAGCCTAATAGTAAATGGATAATCATAAGTAGAGAAAATAATCGACTGGAACAGAATTAGCTCCATAACAGCACTTGAGGTGATTTTTAAACAGAATATAGAGCTCCAACTTCAGCTAAAATGCCTATATTCCTTGGCCTATTTGTCCGGCAGCATAGATCACAGACCTGCAGGGCTGGTGTCACTTGAAAGCTCCTTTTAACAGTTATAACAGTTTGTGTCGGCCATTGCAATCCTGAGCTATCGGGCTATCAGTCGCTTCACAAGCGCAGACAATTCCTGTTTTGGTAGCAGCACTGGCACTCAGAACTCAATCACGTGATCAGTGCTCTCTCTCTCTCTTTCTCTCTCTCTGTCTTTTAGCTCTATATGTGATGCCTGAAGTAACACAACACATGGTTCCTGGGTTGCAAAGTTAATGATACCAACAAATATCATCAATAAATAATATGATATTTAAAAAAGGCAAAGCAATGCCTTGGAACAGAAGACATTAAACAACAGATCAAGATAATATTAACACAAAGAATAACCTCAAAAAGATCAAGGGATTGATGCAAAACATCAGTGACTTAAGTCCCCCAATATTGCTCTTAAAACTGCAGAATAAGGAGAGAGGTGGGTGTCATATTGTTTATTACTTTGGTGTTATGTATCCTGGCGCGATTACATGTTTTGTGACTTCCAGGGACACCAATACATAAACTACAGTGCCTCGATTCAGTTAATTACTGCAGATTACTGCACAAGACCTCTAAAGCATACTGAAATATATTGGAAAACTTCTAATTAAAGTGGAACTTTAATAATATTTCTTTACAAGTGAACAATACAATTTATTTAATTCTGTTATGAGCCTTCACAAAACAAACTGGCTTTACATTTACATGCAATAAGGGTCAGAATGAAAGCAAGAATGTAATGTAACAAGCAATTTGGCTATTAAATCTATTAAATCTATTTATTTGAACACCCTGACAAAACTTTTACCAAAGTGTAATCTAACATTTGCTATTAAAACATTATTTACTGTATTTGCTTTTTACTATCTGGAATAATGAGGAATAGTCAAATTTTATGTCTGTCAGCCAGACATGGCTGCCACACTGTCACATCACAGCAACCCACAGACTCAATCTACTGTCCTACAAACAGACTTCACTACCCATAACACACAAATATTTCCCCAGTCTGAAACACTGAGCTACTAATTCAATACACCTGTTCACAATCAGCCACACACACACACACACACACACTACACTTTTTATATAGACCGTTCATTCATTCATTCTCTGTGAAGTATATGCACAGCATACCTAATGTTCTGCCATTGCAAAGCCGTTCATTCATTGTTATTGTCTCCTTTGGTTTTGATCCGGTTTCTGTCCATAGATCTGTGTTTACTGCCTTTCCGAGTTTATCCTGTTTGCTGATCGCCTGACTCATTGCCTGTTTTTTGACAATGTTTTTGCTCAGTGTTTTTAGGATTGTTTACCTCTCTGTCATTAAACTGCTCTGTCTGCATTTGTATCTGTCTCGACTGCCTCTTCCTGACACACACTTTTATGCAAACCTTTAATTCTCAAACATGCAGATTTGTAGTTGGATTGTATACTGCCTCATTTGTAAATTGCTTAGGACAAAAATAATTGCCAAATTAATAAATGTATACGATTACTATGTATGTGACTCCATTAGACTGTAATTTATATTATTTACTTTTTTTATTGTTCTTATTATTGATTACATATTTTTAACCATGCTGGGGAGAGGAAAATCTTTTCATCATAATATCAAGATGTTCTTTTTTCTTGGATAGCTGTATGAAAATATGGCAACTGTACAGTACTGTACTCAATACAATCTTTATATCTTGTGCCACTTTTTATACATGCCAGCTTGTACATTGCCATGACAGTTCCAAGAGCATTATTCATATATATATATATATATATATATATATATATATATATATATATATATATATATATATATATATATATATATATACGGTCACTTGACTGAAATGTTTCTCATGATCTTAAAAATCTTTTGATCTGAACTTGTATGATTAAATGTTTGTAATCAGTGTTGTAGACAAAAATATAATTGTGCCACATATTAATTTCTTTCATTAGAAAGATAACATTTTATTCACAAAATAATATTTTTTAAATGGATGACTTGCCACTGTCTCCTCTGCTCATTAGGGATAAATTTATGCATGCAAAATTTCAGAATTTATATATTTCTAGAAAGCTGCTTTGAGACAATGTCCATTGTTAAAAGTGCTATACAAATAAAATTAATGCAGCAGAGTAAAAAAAAAATATGCACATGCAGAGAGATGTGTAGGGAAAATGGTTCTGTATATACAGGAATCACTGCAAGGTTGGAAGGAAATACAAAGTACATTCCAGCAATATAGGTGCTTCACTGTAACTTTAATTAATCAGTCTCATAAAATGATCAGTCTCATTAAATCAGTATCATTAATTAATCAGTCTCATAGAATAGCCCCTTTTTAAGTTTAGAATTTTATTAGAGATTAAAATTAGCTCCCTGTTAATAAGTAACAATGATTAAAACATCAATTTTATTTGAGAACAATAATAACAATAATATGATTCCTGAAGGCTTGGTTCTGAGTAGTTTGGCTTCTCGGACACCATGCCATCTTGACATGGACCCAGTCAAGCTGAGAAGCCCAGGACCCCAAAGGGGCACCCAGGGCTTTCACAAGGCATGGTTATCCAATGTGCAATGCACACACAGACTACGGAAAACCCAACAGAAGCCAGTGAGTTTGCTAATATCCCTAACCCTCTCATGTCTGTGTATCACCTGCCCGTCAGAGAAGGAAACTTTGGGCAGGAACAGGAGGTGAATGCTTAAAGATTTGTTGGGGCCAGATAGCACAAGTAGAAGGGGTGAGTCAGCAAAAAGCTCAAGCATGGGTTCCTTCATATTTTCTGAACAAGAATGTCTTCCTACTGTCATCACATATAGTGACATATACAGGTGTGTGACCTACTGGTGGTACCCAGGTGAATGATGATTATCGATGCACCTGGCCCACTCACCTGCTAGGGGGCCACTTGAGACCCAAGAATACCCTGGGGAAGGTCTGTGACTGTTTTCGTTGGCTTGGCATGGATACAGAGGTTTGTAAATTCTGTCTGCAATGCTTTCAATCCAGTGATCATCCCCCAGAAAACCTGTAGTGGCACAACTTATCACTCTACCCATCATTGCACTGGAATCTTCTGGAATGAGTGAACATAGATCTTGCGGGGGTGCTGCCAAAATCCGCTATGGGTCATGAATACATTAATTATGCCACCCGATACCCTGAGACATTCCCCCTTGGGAAAACAACTTCCTGCAGCTTTGTTTGAGAACTCGTTCTACTCATCGACCATGTGGGCATCCCGAAGGTCCTCCTAACTGAACAAGGTATACTCTCAACTAATAGCTGATCTTCAGTCAATCATCCATAAACAGATGGGCTCGTCAAACAGTTTAAATAGATGTCGAAGCGGATGTTGCTGTGGGCGGTACACAAAGAAGGAAGGAACTGGGACCTGTCCTCCCCTATGTGCTATTTGCAGTATGAGAGACACAACAAGCATCTACTGGGTTCACTCCTTTTGAGTTGTTGTTCAGCCAGAGACCCTGAGGACTCCTGGATGTAGTGAAGAAAACTTGGGAAGATCAACCCTCACCTTTCATCTTCATCATAAATTACATCCAGTAGATGCAGGAGCACAGTGACCTTGTTTGCCCAATTGTTAAGCAACATATGGAGGTGGCACAGGCTGAACATGTAGAGGTGGTATAATCGACCAGCACACCCTTGAGAGTTCCAGCTTGGTGACCAAGTCCTCCTCCTAGTAAGTTCCTGGCCCACTGGCAAGGCCCTGACAGAAAGCTGAAAGAATGGATCCTGTAAACTACCACATACAATAGCTGGATAAGAAAAAAACACAGCCAAACATACCACATCAATCTTCTGTTATTAAGCTGGCCCTGAGGCAAAACCCAAGACAGCTTTCAGTACTTCTAGCAACCATTGGTCATACCGGGTTCTCCCCTTTGGGCTCCATGGAGCACTTGCAGTTTCTTCAGTGTTGAAGAGCACCAACCTTGACCTCCCTTCATCATCCACATACACACTTCAGAGACTTTGCTGGGAGTTGTACTCTCACAGATATTTGACACAGAAGAGAACCCAGTTCTGTGCATGAGTAAAAAATGGACCCTCATGAAACAGCACTATGCTGCTGTGGAGTGAGAAACTTTATTCATACAATGGCCATTGTCTGTCTGGTAGACTTTTCACCCTTGTCACCAACCAGGAGCTGATAAAGCACAGCTGCAGGTGGTTAATCACCACAACTGCTCCCTCGCTGTGCTTCAATCTATGAGTGTAAAAATCTATGTATGTATGTATGTATGTATGTATGTATGTATGTATGTATGTATGTATAGCAGAGTTTCCGCTAAGAAATTTTGGTGCTGGCCACCGTCTCCGGGAATGATAAAGTTTATCAGAGAAACTGGAAAAAATCTGGACATCTCATTTTTTTTGTTCTGTAATGTTCTGGACTATGCATAGTAGCCTACAGTATATTCAATTGTGGTGGCAGGGGGCATGACTGAGCGTCAGCTGTGGAATGAGAGGAGACAGGTTGAATTGGCAGGTAACGTGTGAATCTGACTTGTGTTGGATATGAGAGAAACGACCAACGCAAAGATGTGTGTGCGCACGCGTGTGTGTGGTTCAAAGAGTTGGATAATGTAAGGAAATCAGAGTACACATTACAGGAAAAGCATTTGAGAAAAAAAGAATTTTGTGCAGACAGAGACCTTATTTAAGTGTGCTATTCAGAACATACTTTGTCTAACCTATGACTGCTCGGTGTTAGTAATTTTACCGGACATTTAGAATTTTTACCGGTCTAAAACCGGTATTTACCAGCTAATGGAAACTCGGATGTATAAATATACATATATAAGTAAATTAAAGGAAAAAGGGGAAAAAACAGTGGCTCTCGTGTTGGTGGTTGGCAGGGCAATTTGAACTACCATTCAGTCATTTGTTTTCAGAATTTATATGGATTGTGTAGGTGTGAAGAGGAGGCAAATTATCTCTTTGAACATGGAGAGGGTATTGCCCATTTCTCATGTTAATAAATCCGGGTTACAGAGTGTTTCTCTTCATTCTCAGTTCCTCTCTTTTCTAATAGTTAGCTTCCCTCCAAGGGATTTAATATCACAAGAGCACTTTGGAAGTCAACTGGACTTTATGCACAGTAAAAAAGGTGATAATATAATATTAAATAGCTAGATTTCATGGTGGAAGAAAGCAGACCTTACATTTACATAGATACAATATACAGTATCTCACAAAAGTGAGTACACCCCTCACATTTTTGTAAATATTTGGAAGAGGAAGAGGACTCCAGTGGCAACCTGTGAAGCTCTGGTGAACTCCATGCGCAGTGGGTTAAGGCAGTGCTGAAAAATAATGTTGGCCACACAAAATATTGACACTTTGGGCCCAATTTGGACATATACACTTAGGGGTGTACTCACTTTTGTTGCCAGTGGTTTAGACATTAATAGCTGTGTGTTGAGTTATTTTGAGGGGACAGCAAATTTACACTGTTATACAAGCTGTACACTCAATACTTTACATTGTAGCAAAGTATCATTTCTTCAGTGTTGTCACATTAAAAGATATAATCAAATATTTACAAAAATGTGAGGGGTGTACTCACTTTTGTGAGATACTGTATAGATACAGTGTCCTCCACTAATACTGGCACCCTTAGTAAATAAGAGCAAAGAAGCCTGTGAAAATTGTCTTTATTGTTTAACCTTTTGATCTTTGTTGAAAAAAGTTACAAAAAATACTCTGCTGTCATGGATATCAAACAATTGCAAACAAAACACAGGTTTATAAAAAATTGTTAAATATAGGTGTGCAACAATTATTGGCAACCCTATGAATTCATATGAGAAAAATATATTAGAAGTAAATTCCCATTGATGTTTAATTTTTTTTAGTACACCTGGGTGACTAGGAACAGGAAATTGTTCAACCATGATGTCCTGTTTCACATGGGTATAAATATGCGGTAACACATAGGCCAAATTCCCTTAGTCATTCATAACAATGGGTAAGATCAAGGAATATAACTGATATGTGGCCGTCATGTCACGGTGAACTCGCAACTGCAGTTCCCAGAATGTAGTGCTGCCTACAAACATGGGCAACGAGAACATTTCCCAGCCATGCACGTGCTCAAGTTCGCCGGAGTAATGAGTGCGAACACCTGTGCTTCATCATAGGTTATAAAAGGCCTCGTTACCTTCAGTGTCTTGCGAAGTAAACGCTCAGCTGCCGTAACTCTGTCGTTTTCCAAGCCGTTGTCTGTATTCTGGATTTTCCTGGTTATTGGATATACTGCCTGTTTCTAGTTTACGATTCCCTGCCTTTCCTAGTTTGGATTGTTCACCTGATCGCCTGACCTTCGTCTATTTTCCATGTTTCATCTTCCGTCTGCTCTACGCACTCTAAACCTGTCCGTCCACACTTGTCTCCAACAGGTATAGTAACAGATCACTTTGCCTACTATGGAGGCCGCGGACATCCCAGAGTGGCAACCCCGCATCCTGGAGCAAAACCGCGCGATAGCTGTACAGCAGGCTCAGATATCGTGTTTGAATGAGCAAGTGTCGTGCCTAAGCATGGCCTACGGCGAAGTGGGAGCGAGGAGGCGGTACCAGACCCTCGTTAGCGGACCTCCTCTCCCATTTCCAACGCGCCTTTGATCATTCCCCTGATGGCTGGGAGACCGGCCAGGAACTCCTTAAGATCTCGCAAGGCTCACGTAACATGGTAGACTATGCTCTGGAGTTCCGCAACATCACTGCATGGAGTGGGTGGAATGATCACTGAAGACCGCGTTCTGTCAGGGGCTAAACCCTGAGTTAGTTCGAGAGTTGGCATATCAGGGCGAGCAGCTTACCCTTGATGACCTCATAGACCTGGCAATATGGTTGGACCATCTGCACCGTACGAACCGTCACACGCTGTGTAGTCCCCTACCACCAGAGCCAGCCCCACCAGCAGAACCTATGTAGCTCGGTCATACCCAGATCCGTGAGGAGGAGAGGCAACATTGCAAGTCACGGTGCTTCTTTTGCGACGAGGGCACCCACGTCAATCGGCAGTGCCCCCATAAGATGCCACGATCGGCCGAGGAGTGCACAGACAGCCAACCTCGTCGCCACAGAGTGAGTTCAATCCGATCACACACACTTCTCATATATTTGCATTACCTGTTGTAATAGAGCATTCAGGCCTGTCTTTTGTGCTTTCAGCGCTCATCGACTCAGGAGCAGCTGAGAAGACTGCGCAGAATCTCGGCCTCCCCATATGTCCCCTGCTCCAACCTCGAGAAGTTCAGTCCATAGATGGGTCCTCCAAAGGAGGGGGAGTCATATCCCACTGCACGCTGCCAATAAACCTACAAGTTAGTGTGCTCCACCACGAAACCATCGTCCTGTACATCACGGTCTCTACCAGGCACCCCGTCATTCTTGGCCTACCTTGGCTAGAGCTTCACAACCCCCAGGTCTCTTGGACGGACAAACAAGTTACCCAATGGTCCCTGTTCTGTCTGCATAACTGCTTGAGTGGCCCCGCGGTCCCTGTGGCCACCACAACAGTGGAGAGTCCTATGTCTCATGTTCCTGTCATGGTCCCTCCCGAATATCGTGACCTCTGCAAGGTGTTCAGCAAGGAAAGAGCAAGCGGTTTACCACCACACTGAATCTACGCCTGTGCCATAGACCTCCTACCTGGACCCAGCCCACCTTGGGGTCTTGTGTACCCTCTCTTCCAAGCTGAACATCGAGCCATGGAAGAGTACATTCAGGAGGCCCTCCAAAAAGGGTACATTCGACCCTCCACCTCCCCCGCGTCCACCGGGTTCTTCTTTGTAGAAAAGAAAGGAGGGGGCCTTCGACCATGTATTGGTTACTGGGGCCTCAACCAGGTGACAGTTAAGTACCGGTATCCGGCAGGCCACTAGTTCCTGCAGCCCCTGAACACCTAAAGTCCACGACTATTTTCATGAAGCTAGACCTACATAGCGTGTACAACCTGGTCCGCATCAGGGAGGGGGATGAGTGGAAGACGGCCTTTAGTACACCTCCCGGCACTACGAGTACTTGGTCATTCCATATGGGCTCGCTAACACCCCCTCAGTGTTCCAGAACTTAATCAGTGATGTCCTGAGGTACGTGCTGGGGAAGAGCATCATCGCATACATTGACGATATCCTGGTATATTCGACATCGCTGGAAGAGCACATTAATCACGTCCGGCAAGTGTTGCGCCGCCTGCTGCAACATCAGCTTTATGTAAAGGCGTGAGTTCCACTAACACACGATTTCATTCCTAGGGTATATCATTAGTCAGAAGGGGGGTCGCCATGGACCAACGCAAAATTCAAGCGGTGATGGAATGGCCCACTTCCCACACCATCAGTGAGTTGCAACGGTTCCTTGGTTTTGCAAACTTTTACCGACGGTTCATTCAAGACTTCAGTAAAATAGCACAATCCCTGACGTCTCTCCTGCGTGGTAAGCCCAGGCGACTCCTTTGGACCCCAAACACCCAGGAGGCTTTGGATAAGCTTAATTGTGCCGTCACCATGGCCCCCATCATTAGACACCCGGATCCCTCCAGACCGTTCGTCGTGGAGGTTGATGCCTCTGAGGCGGGGGTGTAGGCCATTCTATCTCAGAGGTTCGGAGACAAACCCAAGTTGCACCCCGTAGCATTCTTCTCCCGAAAGTTGTCGCCCACTGAATGCAATTATGATGTGGGGAACTGAGAACTCCTGGCAGTTAAACTGGCCCTAGAGGAGTGGATAGACTGGTTGGAGGGTGCCGTCCACCCATTCACAATCTATACGGACCATAAAAATCTAGAGGACCTGAGGACCGCCAAATGTCTCACACCCCACCAGGCTCGCTGGTCCCTGTTCTTCTCCAGGTTCCAGTTTACTGTGTCATATAGGTGTTGTGGATAAAATCAACCTTTTTAGCCTAAGTCAAAAACTTCAGAGACAGAAAGATTAGTAGATGTCAAAAGTGAATAAACTTTATTGAAAACCAACAAAGTGTGACTGTCTGCAGAGAGTCCGAATAGTACATACACACGCATGTTTTTATATACCTCCCTGACGTAGTAAAATTATCCCTAGGTGTGGCATTCAACTTTTCTTTCTAGACCAGACCAGACCAATCACCATTGCCTTAACTAATTATTCACATCCATATGATACCTTATATTTGTGGCACATGCGTATTCAGTTGTATATTCTTTAAAAGTTCTACCAGACCTGGGTTTGTTTACCATGTCACGTATTTCATCCTATAGCCTCATCTTGGTATTTTTCCCTTGACCCTTATCTTTTCTTTTGTCACTGATTTACAAGCTTAGGAGGCTTTGTTTATAAACCCAGTTCTGGAATGTGTCTAATTGCTTTTTTATTGCCACAAAGTGAAGCTGCTTTAAACAAACACAAAACACTTAATGTACACACTTAGAATATCACGTGTTAGAAAGTGTTTTATAGCTTTAGATTATGCTTGCTGTGCAGAGATGTACAGACTGACACAGAATTCCTCCAACTCAATCCACACTTAGAAAACAACCCGATCAAACATTGTTCTATTGACTTAGATTATGCTTTGAGTAGTAATTCTAAATGTAGGTTATGCTGGCTCAAATTTAGCCTATTACCCAAAAACACTTAAAATTTAACATAGAAGCCAATACTCACATCTACCTCTGAACCCAGTTGGAGATAGAAAAAAAGACACCAGCCGTGAGTGAGAAGAAGCAAGGGTCCAGATTTATTGTTCCGTTCCACCACACGAGATCCACACCGATGAGAATTCTCAGAAGTGATCTCATACCCTGAGCTTAAGCTCCAGTATTTATACTGTATTTACACAGTAAATAACCAATATGTTTCAAAAAGACTATGATATCAATACCAATAGGGTTAAAAAAGAGCTCATCTACATTACTATTATGTTCTAAAAAAGGGCTATTCAATTTACCATTAGCTCAAAAAACAGGGCTTTTCAATTTACCATTAGCTTCAAAAGTGGAGAGACAAAACAACGAGTGATTTTGGTCTCACTATTATCTCGCGGGGGTGGGGGGGCAGCTTGACTCAGCTACCCTTATAAATGCCTCCTCATGGTTTTCTCTTAAAATGAAGGCCTTCCTTGCGAGACAAGAATCTTCACCATCTGAAGTATGAGTAAGTTACTTTTTTCCTGTATTTCTAGTTTATAATTTATTTTCATATTTGCTCTATATCTCTATTTTTTATATATAGTTACACTGCTTGAAAAACGGTTTACTGTACTTCCTAGTTCATAATTTCATTATATCACCCTTCTACTGTTCTACATATCCTACTATTCTGTATTTTATAAAGATTCTATACTATTCTATTATTATAAGATATTACCCTTATAATATCTTAATACTCCTTTTTATTATTCTTATAAAGTTATAATGTTATGTGTGTGTGTGTTATGTGTACATGCCCGCCTTTGACTGTGCGAGAGTGTGTGTGTGTGTGTTAGCGCTCCTCAGCTCTTATACTTCTGTTTGACTCTTTGACTAATAAACCATAGTGTAGTACTCTTAAAGATCTTTAAAGTGTAAATCCAATTTGTCAATATCCGCCTAATACCGCTTCTGTGTGTCTAGGTGCCCGTCTTTTCTTCTTCTCCCCTTTACTGGATACTAGGTCTCCCTCATGTTTATTTTATGAAATTTTTATCCACAACAGTTACATATTGAGTACACTTCATTAACATATCCAAAAGTTAGTTATACATATTGATTACACTTCATAGATATTTTCTATATATTTTCTATATATTTTCTATATAGGCCAGGAGCAAAGAACATGAAGACTGATGCTCTGTCTCAAATCCACGCCTCTGTGAATCGGACAGACCACGAAGATTATATCTTGCCCCCCTCCTGTATTGTTGGTGCCATAGAGTGGACCCTGGATCAAGCCTTAGCTCGCTTCCCCAGGTCACAAATCCCGACAGCATGTCCTCCATGTAAGCAATTCGTCCTGAAACGGTACCGTCTGGAACTCATCATTTGGGCCCACACGACACCAGTGACAGGCCATATGGGAGCTTGTCGCACTTACCAACTACTAGCCAAGAGATATTGGTGGCCCCGCATGCCTAGGGAAGTACAGCGCGTCGTATCCTTCTGCTCCACATACGCTCAGTCTAAGGTACCGCGTGCCCTACCAGTCGGGAAACTGGTACCTCTACCTACCCCTGTACGCCTGTGGTCCCACCTGGCACTAGACTTCATCACAGACTTGCCGGAGTCACAAGGTAACACCGTGATACTGGTGATCGTCGACTGATTTTCAAAATCCCTGCGTCTTATTCCACTACCGGCCATCCCGTCTGTCTTTGCCACA